>NW_027361833.1:12160000-12422500 GCF_039654945.1 Dendrobates tinctorius | reverse complement strand
CCCTCGACCCATCCTGCACAAACAACTACAGACCAGTCTCCAATCTCCCCTTCATCTCTAAACTCTTGGAGCGCCTGATATACTCACGCCTTACCCGTTACCTCTCCACTCACTCCCTCCTAGACCCTTCACAGTCCGGTTTCCGCCCCCTACATTCGACAGAAACTACACTCATCAAAGTGACCAATGACCTTCTGACAGCAAAACGTAATGGTGACCACTCTCTGCTCATTCTTCTCGACCTTTCTGCAGCTTTCGACACTGTTGACCATCCTCTCCTACTCTCTAGGCTCCAGTCACTAGGCATTAAGGACACTGCTCTTTCCTGGTTCTCCTCCTATCTTTCCGACCGCTCCTTCAGTGTTCTGTTTTCTGGCTCCACTTCATCTCCTCTTCCTCTCACTGTTGGGGTACCTCAGGGCTCAGTCCTTGGCCCCCTTCTCTTCTCTCTCTATACGGCCCCAATTGGACAGACCATCAGCAGATTTGGCTTTCAGTACCATCTTTATGCTGATGACACACAACTGTACACATCATCCCCTGACCTTACCTCCGCTGTACTACAGAACGCCACTGACTGTCTGTCTGCAGTCTCCAACATCATGTCTGCTCTCTATCTGAAACTCAACCTCTCCAAAACTGAACTTCTTCTGCTCCCACCATCTACTAACCTCCCTAAATCTGACATTTCCCTCTCTGTGGGTGGCACCATAATAACACCCCGACAGCAGGCACGCTGTCTGGGTGTTATGTTCGACTCCGATCTCTCCTTCACCTCCCATATACAATCTCTTGCCCGCTCATGCCGCTTACACCTAAAGAACATCTCTAGAATCCGCCCTTTTCTCACCATGGAAACAACAAAAACTCTCACTGTCGCCCTGATCCACTCCCGCCTGGACTACTGTAATGCTCTATTAATTGGCCTCCCTCTCACTCGACTCTCCCCTCTCCAGTCTATCCTCAATGCAGCAGCCAGGGTTGTCCATCTGGCTAATCGTTACTCAGACGCGTCCGCTCTTCGCCAGTCGTTACACTGGCTGCCAATTCATTACAGGGTACAATTCAAAGTACTTGTTCTCACCTACAAAGCTCTCCACAGTGCGGCACCCCCTTACATCTCCTCCCTCATTTCTGTCTATCGGCCTAACCGACCGCTGCGCTCTGCAAATGACTTTCGACTAACCTCTGCCCTAATCCGTACCTCCCACTCCCAACTCCAAGACTTCTCCCGTGCTGCGCCAATCCTCTGGAATGCTCTACCCCAAGATATTAGGATCAACCACAATTTGCATAGTTTTAGGCGCTCGCTCAAAACGCATTTGTTCAGAGCGGCCTATCACATTCAGTAATCAAAGTCATGTTATGTTTGTGTGTGTGTAGCCCATTCACTATCTCTATCTAACCCCCACCCCCTGAAGATGGCTGGACCGTCATTGTAAATACATCATTGTAAATACAAACCTATGCTTTGTATCTCACCCACCTCATTGTAGATTGTAAGCTCCACAAGCAGGGTCGTCTAAATTCGCTTTAATTATTGTATTGTTAACGTTGATACTTATGACTGTTGTGTTTGAAACTGTTCAACTGTAAAGCGCTGCGGAATATGTTGGCGCTATATAAATAAAGATTATTATTATTATTATTCTTTGACATAGATCATTTCATTATAGCTCCGGCAGTATGTTTAGGGTCATTGTCCTTCTGAAAAGTGAATCTAGGCCTAAGTCTCATGTCTTTTGCAACCTCTAACATGTTTTCTGGCATTTTTGTGCTGTATTTAATAACATATTTCTTCCCATCAACTCTGACCAGCTTAAGTGGCCCTACTGAAGAAATGCATCCCAGGAGAATCATGCTGCCACCTCCATGCTTGACAGTGAGGATGGTGTTTTTAGGGAGCTGTGCAGTGTTAGATGTCCACCACACATAGTGTTTTGGATTTAGCCCCAAAAGTTGTACTTGGTTTCATCTAGTGATGGGTGAACTTGAAAAGTAAAGTTTGGGGTCTGTACCAAAAATATACAGTTCAGGTTCACCACTCCAAACTTCAGGTGTTTCCCACACTATTATCTGCATGACAGTGTGAAAAGCACTGGCGGCTCTGATCGGCAGTGTTTTCTGCCGGTCACAGAGACGTTGGCTGATGTGAGTACTACTCCAATAAGCCTATGCCTGCTGACGCTCATAACAGCGAGAGCAGGCGCCACTGATGGAAGTATTCATCAGCTGGACTGCACTATAAATAAATAGTTAAAAAAAGGATGTGGGGTCTGTTCTATTTTTGATAATCAGCATGGTAAAACTGACAGCTGTGGACTGCAACCCTCAGCTTTCAGCTTTATCTTGGCTAGTTGTCAAGAATAGAGGGGTTCCTGTCATGAACTCATTTTCTGCTCCACCAGTTGAGAGTTCCCCTTCCGTTCTCCCTCTGGTGGTGACAGGAGGTAGTGCTGTTGGTTTAAGTGGTAGTGATCTGCCACCTGATGAGGAAGATAACGATTGGATCTCTGGAGTATCAGACTGGATATAAGACAGCCGACGCCCTCTCCGGGTGCTGGTGATTCAGTCTGCTTCTCAGGTCCTGGACTTCAGCTCTCTTCCAGTCTTCTCAAGTTAAGTTTGTTTTTTGCTATTGTTCACACTTGCGCTTGTTGGTCAATTCAGTTTTTTGTGTAATCAGCTTGCCCCTGCTGGGGCTATGCTGAATTTCCACTCCTATTAAACAGTATTTGCCAATCTGCTTTTGTTGCTTATTAGATTGGCCTCTTTTTTGCTCTGTCTCAGAATATTTCAGAGTGCTGATATAGGTTTAGAAGTCTAGTGACTTCAGGGTTAATTTTGCTATCAGAAGTGTTGGACAATATTTTTGTAGGTTTTTTTGGCAGATTGCAGACAGTGTCTTTCCTTTCCTGTCCTTTTTAGTTAGCCGGGCCCCATCGTTTGCTCAGCCTATTTTCCTGCCTTTGTTTGTAATTTCATCTTGTTTCACCGTCAATACATGGGGGGGGCTGTCTTTCCTTTGGGGTCTGCTCTGGGGCAGTTAGTTTTCCTCTTTTCCTGCTTTAGGCTTATGTAGCTCTCCGGTTGTGATGAGGCGTCTAGGACCATCGTAGGAACGCTCCACTACTGCTGCTAGTTGTGCGGTTAAGTTCAGGGATCTGCAATCTGCATAGTTACCAACTTCTCTGGTTTTCTGAAACTTAGCTTGTTATCTTTTCCTCCTCGGTGACCCATTCATAACAGAATCACCAGCCATACTGCAGATTCTAGGGTACTCAAAAGCAGGAAAGAATTGTTAGAGAAAAAAAAAAGTGTCCGAATTTTTTTTTTTTTTTATTATGTATTTTTTCCTCTTTTTCTCTGGGGCCGTAGGAGGATTTTTTTTCCTAATGGAGATTAAGCAACTGTCTGATTGTGTGGAGCTGCTTGCTGCTGAAGTGCAGGGAATTTATACCTACCTCATTCAGTCACATGTTGCTGAACCCAAGATCCCTACTCCAGATGTGTTTTCTGGGGATCGGTCTAAATTTCTGAATTTTAAGAATAATTGTAAATTATTTCTTGCTTTGAAGCCTAACTCATCGGGAAGCTCTGTGCAGCAGGTTAACATTGTCATCTCCTTGCTGCACGGCGATCTCCAGGATTGGACTTTTTCTCTGACACCTGAAAATCCTATTCTGACTAATGTGGATGCATTTTTTTCAGGCCTTGGGGTTGTATGATGAACCTAATGCCGTTGATCAAGCTGAGAGAACCCTGTTGGCATTAAACCAGGGTCAGGATCCTGCAGAGTTGTACTGTCAAAAATTCCGAAAGTGGGCGGTCCTTACTACATGGAATGATAGTGCATTGGCAGCTCTCTTTCGGAAAGGTTTGTCAGAGACCGTAAAAGATGTTATGGTGGGATTTCCTGTTCCCTCTGGTCTGGATGGCTCTATGTCATTAGCCATTAAAGTTGATCGGCGTTTACGTGAACGTAAAACTACACGGGAGGCGCTGCCACCTTTTGAACAAATGTCTGAACCTATGCAATGTGATGGGGTTTTGTCTAGGGCGCAACGTCGGGAGTTTAGAAGACGTAATAAGCTGTGTTTTTTCTGTGGAGACGCCTCTCATACTATTTCTGTCTGCCCTAAACGAGAGAAACGTTTTGCACACACATTTGATGTGGGCAGTATACAACCTAAGTTCCTTTTGGCAATTACTCTGATCTGCTCCTTGTCCACATTTTCCACTAAGGCTTTTGTGGATTCAGGAGCAGCTCTGAATCTGATGGATTTGGACTTTGCTAAACGTTGTGGTCTGTCCATGACGCCTCTGCAGACGCCTATTCCTTTGAGGGGTATTGATGCCACTCCTTTGGTGGAGAATAAACCTCAGTTTTGGACCCAGGTGATAATGCGAGTTGCCCCAGACCACCAAGAAAAGTGTAAATTTTTGGTGCTGCATAATTTGCATGATACTATTGTTCTGGGGTTCCCCTGGTTGCAAACTCATAACCCAGTTTTGGATTGGAAATCTGTGTCTGTGGTGAGTTGGGGTTGTCAGTGTGTTCTTAGGGACGATCCTGTTTTCTCCACCTCTCCTCAGTCTCATGATATTCCTGATTATCTGGCTGATTTCTCTGATGTTTTTAGTGAGAGTAAGTCTGCGTCTTTGCCTCCTCATAGGAGTTATGACTGTGCAATTGAGTTGATGCCTGAGCGTAAATTTCCCAGGCGTCAGCTTTTCAACTTATCTGTACCCGAGCATGATGCTATGCGATCCTATATTAAGGAGTTGTTGGAGAAGGGTCATATTAGACCATCCTCGTCACCTTTAGGTGCTGGGTTTTTTTTGTGGCCAAGAAAGGCGGTTCATTAAGACCGTGTATTGATTATCGTTCCCTTAACAAGATGACAGTTAAATATCAGTACCCGTTACCTCTGATGTCTGATTTATTCTCCAGAGTTAAGAGTGCCTGCTGGTTTACTAAGCTTGACCTCAGGGGGGCGTATAATCTTATTCGCATCAAGCACGGGGATGAATGGAAGACGGCGTTTAACACTCCGGAGGGACATTTTGATTACCTGGTGATGCCTTTTGGGCTCTCTAATGCCCCTTCTGTCTTACAGTCCTTTATGAATGATATCTTCTGAGACTTTGTGGATACATTTTTGATCATCTATCTGGATGATATTTTGGTCTTTTCTAGTGATTGGGATTCCCATGTGGAACATGTCCGGACTGTGTTCCGGATTTTGAGGGAGAATTCCCTGTTTGTTAAGGGATCGAAGTGCCTCTTTGGTGTACAGAGGATTTCATTTTTGGGATTTATCTTGTCTCCATCGACTATTGAAATGGACCCGGCCAAGGTACAGGCCATTTATGATTGGGTTCAGCCTACTTCTTTGAAGGCTCTCCAGAAGTTTTTGGCTTTTTCTAATTTCTATCGTAAATTTATAGGTAATTTTTCTAGTATTGTCAAACCACTGACTGATCTGACCAAGAAGGGAGCTGATGTGCTGAATTGGTCTCCTGAAGCTGTCTCAGCATTTCAGGAGCTTAAGCGGAGATTTACTTCAGCTCCACTTTTACGGCAACCTGATGTCTCACTTCCATTTCAAGTGGAGGTGGACGCTTCTGAGATTGGTGCAGGAGCTGTGTTGTCCCAAAAAGACCCTGTGACTTCTAAGATGAATCCCTGTGCCTTCTTTTCTTGAAAGTTTTCCCCATCTGAATCATAGAATCATAGAATCATAGAATCGTAGAGTTGGAAGGGACCTCCTGGGCCATCTGGTCCAACCCCCTGCTCAAAGCAGGATTCGCTAAATCATCCCAGTCAGATGTCTGTCCAGCCTCTGTTTGAAGACTTCCATTGAAGGAGAACTCACCACTTCTCGTGGCAGCCTGTTCCACTCATTGATCACTCTAACTGTCAAAAAGTTTTTTCTAATATCTAATCTGTGTCTCCTCCCATTCAGTTTCATCCCATTGCTTCTAGTCTTTCCTTGTGCAAATGAGAATAAAGTTGATCCTTCTACAATGTGACAGCCCTTTAGATATTTGTAGACAGCTATTAAGTCTCCTCTCAGTCTTCTCTTTTGCAAACTAAACATTCCCAAATCCTGCAACCTTTCCTCATAAGACAGGGTTTGCAGACCGGTCACCATTCTGGTCGCTCTTTTCTGAACTTGCTCCAGTTTGTTGATGTCTTTTTTAAAATGTGGTGCCCAAAACTGGACACAATATTCCAGATGAGGTCTGACCAAAGAGGAGTAGAGGGAAATAATGACTTCACGTGATCTAGACTGTATGCTTCTGTTAATACATCCTAGAATTGCATTTGCCTTTTTTGCTGCTGCATCACACTGTTGACTCATATTCAGTCTGTGATCTATTAGTATACCCAAGTCTTTTTCACATGTGCTGTCACTTAGCCCTATTCCTCCCATTCTATATATGCTTTTTTAATTTTTATTGCCCAGATGTAGTACTTTGCATTTTTCCCTGTTAAAAACCATTCTGTTTGTTGCTGCCCACTTCTCCAGTTTATTTATCTTTTTGAATCCTCTCTCTCTCTTCTCTAGTATTAGCTATCCCTCCTAGCTTTGTGTCATCAGCAAATTTAATCAGTTTACCCTCAATTCCTTCATCTAAATCGTTGATAAAGATGTTGAACAATACAGGGCCCAGGACAGAACGCAACTATGATGTGGGGAATCGGGAATTGTTGGCCATGAAATGGGCATTTGAGGAGTGGAGACATTGGCTGGAGGGAGCTAGACATCAATTTGTGGTCCTCACCGATCACAAGAATCTGATTTATCTGGAGTCGGCCAAACGCTTGAATCCTAGACAGGCTAGATGGGCCTTGTTTTTCACGCATTTTAATTTTGTGGTCTCTTTTCTTCCGGGCACTAAGAATGTTAAGGCAGACGCCCTTTCTAGGAGTTTCTTTGCTGATTCTCTTAATGTGACCGAGCCTACTACTATCCTAAGTGAGGGGGTAGTTCTTTCTGCCATTTCGCCTGATTTGAGACACGCCCTGGAGGAATTTCAGGAGGATAAACCTGAGCGTTGCCCTATGGGAAGATTGTATGTTCCTGACCAGTGGAGAAAGAGAGTGATGTCTGAAGTCCATTGCTCCGCATTGGATGGTTATCCGGGTATTTTTGGTTCCACAGATTTGGTGAGTCGGTCGTTTTGGTGGCCTGCCTTATCTCGTGATGTCAGGAATTTTGTACAGTCCTGTGGGACTTGTTCTCATTCTAGTGGGTTGCTGATGCCCCTGCCAGTACTCAAGAGGCCATGGACCCATATCTCAATGGATTTTATTTCTGATCTTCCTGTCTCTCAGAGAATGACTGTTATCTGGGTGATTTGTGATAGATTTTCGAAGATGGTCCATCTTGTACCACTCCCAAAGTTGCCTACTTCCGCTGAGTTGGTGCCCTTGTTTTTACAACAGGTGGTTCGGTTACACGGGATTCCTGAGAACATTGTGTTTGATAAAGGGGTCCAGTTTGTTTCCAGATTCTGGAAAGCCTTTTGTTCCAATCTGGGAATTCAGTTATCCTTCTCTGCGTTTCATCCCCACACCAATGGGCAGACTGAGAGAACAAACCAGACCCTGGAGTCTTATTTAAGATGTTTTATATCTGCTGATCAAGATGATTGGGTCTCATTTTTGCCCTTGGCTGAATTTGCGCTCAACAATAGAGCTAGTTCTGCCACTCTGATGTCACCCTTTTTCTGTAATTTTGGGTTTCATCCTCGATTCTCTTCAGGGCAAGTGGAATCTTCGTCCTGCCCAGGTGTGGACACTGTGGTTGTGAGAATGCAGCAGATATGGGACCAAGTGGTGGATAAGTTGTCACTCTCTCAGGAAAAGGCCCAGCTGTTGTGAGTTCATTTTCCCCTTCATTACTGAGGCCCGAGGAACTCCCTCTTCTGGTAAAGAAAGGTAGTGAGCCTGATTGTCAAACACCTGAGGCTGATGATTGTGACTGGCTGAGTGGAGTTACGGACTGGATATAATGCAGCCGACGCCCTTCTGCCCAGCGGGTGATTTCTCTGTGGGATCCTTGGAGACCAGTCTGAATTCCTGCTCCTCCAAAGCTAAGTTTGATGCTCGGCCTTTTGCTTTTGTGCTTTGATTTTGTTTTTGCTTTGTTTTTCTGGATTTTGCCATTCCCTGCTGGGGTGTGCTGAATTCATTTAGCTCTGTCTTCTGAAAATACCTGAGTGCTGATTCAGTTTTCGAAGCCTAGCTGCTTCAGGGCCTTTTTCATATCAGCTGGTTGGCTTTTGTCTTTGATAGGGTTTTGGCAGATTGCAGACAGCAGCCTTCCTTTCCTTTCCTATCTAGGTAGTTTTGGGGCCCCGTCTTTGCTCAGTCTATCTTTCTGTCTGTGTTAGTATTTTCATCTTGCTTCACCGTCATTATATGTTGGGGGCTGCCTATTGCTTTGGGGTCTGCTCTGGGGCAGTTTAGATTTCCCCTTTCTTTCTTTAGGCCTATGTATTTCTCCGGCTGTGATCGAGGGGTCTAGGGCATCGCAGGAACCCCCCACGGCTACTGCTAGTTGTGTTGATAGGTTCAGGGGTCTGCAATCTGATAGTTGCCAACTTCTCTGGTTTTCTGGACTTAGCTTGTATTTCTGCTTTTGCCTCCTACGGTGACTCATTCATAACACCCAGCGTTTTTCCAACCGGCGTAGGACCATTGGTCCCCGGTTTAAAGTGGGTGATATGGTTTGGTTGTCGTCTAAGAATATTCCTATGAAGGTTGCATCTCCAAAATTTAAGCCAAGATTTATTGGACCTTATAAGATTTTGGAGATTCTTAATACTGTTTCTTTTCGATTGGCTCTTCCACTTACGTTCAAAATCCATAACATATTTCACAAGTCACTGTTGAAGAGGTTTGTTGAGCCAGTAGTTCCTGTGGTGGCACCTCCTGATCCTGTATAGGTTAAAGGCAATGTGGAATATGAGGTAGAGAAAATATTGGATTCTCGTTTGGTTAGACGGAGACTCCAGTATTTGGTCAAATGGAATGGTTATGGCCAGGAGGATAATTCTTGGGTCTCTACCTCTGATATTCATGCCAATAAATTGGTTCGTGCTTTTCACTGGGCCCATCCTGATCGGCCTGGTGGCATGGATGATGGTTCGGTGACCCCTCCTCAAGGGGGGTACTGTCATGAACTCATTTTCTGCTCCACCAGTTGAGAGTTCCCCTTCCGTTCTCCCTCTGGTGGTGACAGGAAGTAGTGCTGTTGGTTTAAATGGTAGTGATCTTCCACCTGATGAGGAAGATAACGATTGGATCTCTGGAGTATCAGACTGGATATAAGACAGCAGACGCCCTATCCGGGTGCTGGTGATTTATTCTGCTTCTCAGGTCCTGGACTTCAGCTCTCTTCCAGTCTTCTCAAGTTAAGTTTGTTTTTTGCTATTGTTCACACTTGTGCTTGTTGGTTAATTCAGTTTTTTGTGTAATCAGCTTGCCCCTGCTGGGGCTATGCTGAATTTCCACTCCTATTAATCAGTATTTGCCAATCTGGTTTTGTTCCTTATTAGATTGGCCTCGTTTTTGCTCTGTTTCAGAATATTTCAGAGTGCTGATATAGGTTTAGAAGTCTAGTGACTTCAGGGTTAATTTTGCTATCAGAAGTGTTGGACAATATTTTTGTAGGTTTTTTTTGGCAGATTGCAGACAGTGTCTTTCCTTTCCTGTCCTTTTTAGTTAGCCGGGCCCCATCGCTTCCTCAGCCTATTTTCCTGCCTTTGTTTGTAATTTCATCATTGTAGGAACGCTCCACGACTGCTGCTAGTTGTGTGGTTAAGTTCAGGGATCTGCAGTCTGCATAGTTACCAACTTCTCTGGTTTTCTGAGACTTAGTTTGTTGTTTATTTTTTCCTCCTCGGTGACCCATTCATAACAGGTTCCCATGCTGTTTTTTTAGAATAATTTAAATATATAATTAAAAAAAATGGCATGACATCCCCCCATTTTTAACAAGCAGCCAAGCTGGTGTTCTCAGGCTGGAAAGGGGCCTCGGATAAGGGCCCACCCTGCCTAAAAATAGCAGCCCACAGCTGCCTCAGAAAAGGCGTAACAATTAGGTGCACAAATTCTGGCGCTTTGCCCGACTCTTCTAACTTGTCCTGTGGCAGTGGCAAGTGGGGTAATATTTGTTGGGCTGATGTCATCTTTGTATTGTCAGGTGACAACCCACAGGCTAGTAATGGAAAAGCGGCTATAAGACTCCTATCCATTACTATCCCCATAGGCATATCTATACATATGAAGCTGAGTGTATGTATGTGTGTATGTATAAAGCCACGCCCACTCCACATAGCTCCGCACAGTCCGCATAGCCACTCTCACTCCAAATGCAAAGCCCCATCCACACAGCCCACGTTGTTAGTGCACACGGGCAGAGACACATTCACCTCGAAAGCCACCCTGCAAAACTCGCCTGCTGCGACGTCTGAGCCGCTGCGAGCTACAATCAAGGCCACTGCCTTCAGAGTATCAGTGCGCGGCAGGCACAGGCCACATCTAGCTCCATCATGTCTAGAATGGAGTTGCTCCTGTGAGACATGATGTCAAGGGAAAGGGAGGAGCCTCATAGATTACACTGCTGTGCTCATAACAGGAAGTTGCTGTGCATGTGTAAGGGGAAGAGAGGAGTGAGGGGAAAATGAGAGGAGTGAGGGGAATATGAGTGAGGGGAAAACGAGTGGAGTGAGGGGAAGATAGTGGAGTGAGGGAAAGATAGTGAAGTGAGGGGAAGATAGTGGAGTGAGGGGGAAAAAAGTGAAGTGAGGGGAAAATAGTGGAGTGATCGGAAAATGACAGGTGTAAGGTCAAAATGCAATTTCTCTCAGGATAAAGTGTTTCCAATATTATATGGAAGGGGAGTGTGAGGTACAATCTCCATGCTTTTCTCATGGTCAACTTTACATGGCCTGTTCATGCGTTACAACTGCCAAAAAATCTGGTCATCTTTGCATCGGAAGGAAAATCCAAAAACGTTTATCAAAACGCTCTTGAGTGAGTTGAAAATAAAATACTATCATTACTTATTTAATCATTTAGTTAATTTGTGTTGCAAATCTGTATTGTTGAATATATGATCTGAAATGTTTTTATGTGCAACATAATCATTGTAATATACCTAAGTTACTATGCCTGGGCAACGCCGGGCTCTTTAGCTAGTTGTAAACACAAAACACCCAGAATAAAGTACATTATTTGAAATTAAAATCTACACCCTATATTACAAATGTATTTAAAAATTACAAAGTTGTACTCATCTTATGTCCATTTCATTGAAGCACTTGTCCCCAATAAAAAAAACAGAAAATAATAAATAACAACTATACTCACTTTATACCTATTCTATTGAAGCCTATGTACCCTGTAAAAAAGATGTGATATGTGGTTTACAACCTAGATGTGCCATGATGCAACTGTCCAGGATAAAAACCATGGGAGAATGAGGTGCTGCAAGCACAGCTTCAGTGACTAGCAGTGATGTCATAGAGTTCACCGCTGGTCATTGAAGCTGCGTTCCCACACTTCACTATGAGCCAGGACGATGAACTGCGTGAGCTCAATGAAATCACCGCAGTTCATTTTTAGGCTGAGATGGGTCAATATCCATGGCCCATTTCCAGCCTCAGAATATCATCCTCCAGCTTTCTGCCGTTTTTTTTAAATATTTATTTAGATAACTTAAAAAAGTGTGGGGACCCCTCTACTCTTGATAACTAGCCATATTAAAGCTGACAGCTAAGGGTAGCAGCCCGCTGCTGTCAGATTTTCCATGCTGGTTATCAAAATTAGAACAGACACCATATCATTTTTTAAATTTATTGCACAGGCGGTAGCTGATGAATACTCCCATCAGTGGTGCCTGCTATCGATGTTATCAGCTACATCAGGCATAGGCATATGGGAGTTGTGCTCACATCAGCCAACTCGTCTGTGACCGGTCGCAAACTTTTTACCACCCGTCACAGCTGCTGGGAACTGCAGCTCTTTGATCGGCTGTAATGATCTTATTATTGATCAGAGGCAATGTTTGCCACACTGTCATGTAGA
The DNA here is from genome assembly GCF_039654945.1 of Dendrobates tinctorius. Lineage (NCBI taxonomy): Eukaryota > Metazoa > Chordata > Amphibia > Anura > Dendrobatidae > Dendrobates > Dendrobates tinctorius. The sequence goes on along the minus strand of NW_027361833.1, from coordinate 12,410,394 downwards.
TGACAGCATGACAAACAACGGATGTTTGGGCCTCCCATTTATGTGTATGGGGTCCAAGTTTGGGTACTGTTCTGGTACCCAAAATTGACTTTTTTTAAAATGTTCGGCTGAACCCAACGGACCCGAACATCCAGAGGTTCACCGATCACTAGTCTCATTTGACCTGAGCACCTTTGTACACACGTTAGTTGTGTCCCCTATACAGAATTTTGTTAACTGCAATTGGGACTTCTTGTGGATTGTTTCAAAAATGTCTTTCTTTCTTCTTGCTAATCTTCCATAAAGACCAGATTTGTGCTGCATACAACTAAATATCTTGTGGTCAGATTATTGCACCTGAGCTGTGGATTTCTGCAGCTCCCTCAGAGTGACTATGGACCTCTTAGCTGCTTCTCCAATTAATGTTGTCCTTGCTTGTGATGTCCGCTTAGGTGGACAGTCATGTCTTAATAGGTTTGCAGTTGTGACATAATCTATACTATACTCCATTTTTGGATGGTGGATTGAAGAGTGCTTTGTGAGATGTTCTGAGTTTGATCTATTGTTTTATACCATAACTTTGCTTAACTCTTCTTCCAACACTTTATCACTGACCTGTCTGGTGTGTTGCTTGGTTTTCATGATGCTGTTTGATCTCCAGTGTTCTCAAACAAACCTCTGAGGCCTTCACAGAACAGCTGTAGATATACTGAGAATAAATTACACACAGTTGGACTCAATTTACTAATTATGTGGCTTCTGGAGGCATTTAGTCACTCAGGATTCTATTCACGGGTATCAGACTACAGGGGCTGAACACAAATGCACTTCTCAATTGTCAGCTTTGTAGTTTAAGGCTGTGTGCCCACGTTGCGTTTTTTAAGCAGCGCTTTTAGACAAGCGTTTCTGCTGCGGAAACGCTTAAGAAAAGCATCTAATGTAATAGAATGGAAAACGCACATGTTGTGCTAATGGTGCGTTTTTTTCCACTGCGGAAACGCTTAGCGGAAAAAAACGCAGCATGTTCATTAATTGTGTGGCATCGCATGCGATTCCGCATACATACACTGTAATTGCAAAAACGCATAAGAAAACCCATGTCAAAACGCTTGACAATCGCGTCAAAAACGCGTGTCAAAAAGCGCATGCGTTTTCCCTGGCAAGGGCATGCGTTTCTGCTCAGAAAAAAAACGCTTGAAAAACGCTACGTGGGCACATAGCCTTAAGGTAATTTAAACAAACTTTGGTTGAGCTGCAAACATCACAACACACAAACATCACTTGAACAGAATTAATCAGCTCCTGCACCAAGCCATACATCTATTATACAGATGAGTGTTACTTCCTGCTCATTGTCATAAATGTACAGTGTGGGGGGATGGCACAGACTCAGAAGCTGGGCATTCATCATCATCAGCCAATGTCAATTGTAGCAGCCGCAGCATCTTAGGAGTTCATTAATCCTGACCTGCAAAATAAAATTATCATTTACATTGTACTTTACATTTAACAGTGTAAAAACAATAACTGGTGGAAATGCTGAATGTCCAATGCTTCAAAAAAAAAAAAAAACAGTGGTCCCACGAGTTCATTGACATGGTCAACAATATACTGTGAGGAAAACAATGTCTCATTGTATTCGCTGTCTGATTTTTGGCTGACATTTCATTACGGATAATAATGTTGTGGTGACATGCTGTAGTGAACTGCAGCAAACAAAGAGCCCAGTCAAGTGCTCTATGACCCTACAGGGTACTTGTTATCTAATAGAGAAGATTGGAGAACAAGATCCAGAATTACCATTCTAAGCATAGCAGACAGATGGTTTAGGAGAAAATGCCAGTCAACATTAAGGCCAAGGATACGATATGCTAATTACATTTGGCTCAAACTCTGTTGCGAGTGTGAGTAAAGTGCCATTTTACTGTGCTCCGATTCTCGCATGTGGAGGAGACAATGAAAGTAATATCTCCATCTCCTCCATTGCCGACATCCTCTGTATTTGCACTGCACATGGATGACATCTGTGTGCAGTCCGATGTTTTGCATGCACTCATATGGGTGCATATCTAATGGGGTGACATAGGATCAACTACCTTGCTCTGTTCCCCTAATGGTTCTCAATATGTAACTGTTTAAATATGTTAGTTATTGTAATGTCATTGTTAATACTCGGTGGTACTGCTACATGTAAAATATGTTGCCTTTGGGAACTTATCTAGATGTGTATTGAGCATTTTGAACCCCCAGGTGCTTCACAGAAGTTTATAACGTTAAGCCGTGAAAATAAAAAAAATCACATTTCTCCCACAAAAATCTTTTTAGCTACAAATTTTGTATTTTCACAAGGGCAAAAGGAGAGAATGGACCCCAAAGTTTGTTATGCAATTTGTCTTTTTTAATTTAGTTTCTCCATTGCGGAAATATTAGCAATCAAAGTATTTGTCCCCTAAAACGTTCATTTTCGCTAAGTCAGGTAGGTGTTATTGGATAGCAACAGTGCAGGGAGAAGCAGTACATGCCACCAGTGAAAAGTATCTGATAACACCCACTTCAATTAATAATAATAATCTTTTATTTTTATATAGCGCTAACATATTCCGCAGCGCTTTACAGTTTGAACATATTATCATCACTGTCCCTGATGGGGCTCACAATCTAAATTCCCTATCAGTATGTCTTTGGAGTGTGGGAGGAAACCGGAGGAAACCCACGCAAACACGGGGAGAACATACAAACTCCTTGCAGATGTTGTCCTTGGTGGGATTCGAACCCAGGACTCCAGCGCTGCAAGGCTGCAGCGCTAACCACTGAGCCACCGTGCTGCCCGTAATTAACTAAAGCTAGCTAATTATGGGCCAATAGTTTGATTGCTAACATCTCTGCAATGGAGAGGCAAAATTAAAAAACAAAAAAACATTTTATTCTGCTTTACAGCCACAATTTCATCAAGTGTCCAGCTCAGCATGAAATATTTGATGAAAGGTCTTCTTTAAGTATATCCTTGCATTTTTGTTACATTTTTCCAACATAGTTTTGTCAAATAAATCATTTTCTAATACCAGCAAGTAAAATACCCAACAAAAACTTAAAAAACTTGCATATTTTATGCTGTGTTTTTCCTGCCAAGAGACACATTTTTGATGCAGAAATGCCTGCAGCAAATACTTATTGTGTGCACATACCCTTATAGTGATTTTGCATAAAGTGTCACCACGAAGCTGTTTCTAAGTGAAATAAATGAACAATTTATATTCAATAGATATGTTGAATTTTATTCTATTAATTTAAATTTCATATATCATACTTAAGATAATGTAATTTTATACAGTATCTAAGATTGAATCTTTTACATAAAAGTTTGAGGAAACGTTGCATATTTAATAAACCTTAATTGTATAATGTAACACTTGTGCCCAGACTGGATGGCACGAGCAAGTATTATGGCCACACTCTGCCACAAACCAGACTATGCTGGAGGGACGTGGCTAAGCAGCTACCTTGGTGTTCACTGGGGCCTCTAGTGGTGAGGTCAGGCATGTGCGGCAGGTAGCTGCCAGGTACCACTCCAGGGCTGTCTGGCAGTAGCAGCTGATCCCACTGGGGGGCTAAACACTAATGACAGGTGCGGGCAAGTACAGATGGGCAAGACTGGCAAGGCTGGAACTCTGGCAGGCAGGCTGGCACGGATCAGAATGGAGGAACCTGAACCATTGTGGGTAGGGCAGGAACACAGGCAGGAACGAGTAGTTCAGACTGGAGGGACAGGAATTGTTAGGAACCAGTTCAGATTAGAAGGATGAAGAACTGCAGGGCACAGGACAGGAGCAGAGCTGAACTGCAAGGTGTGGAACGGGAGCAGAGCAGAAGCGCAAGGTGCCATACAGGAGCAGAGCCACAGGTTGTGGAGTGAAGAGCAGAGAAGAGCCACAGGGTGCGGAGCGGAGAGCAGAACTGCAGGGTACAGAGCAGAACAGAGCTGAAGGGTGCAGAGCGGAGAGCAGAGTCACAGGGTGCAGAGCGGAGCAGAACCGCAGGGTGCAGAGCTGAGAGCAGAGTCGCAGGGCGCGGAGCAGAGAGCAGAACTAGTAGACACAAGGCTGCACACAGCTGAGTAGGGAAGGAAACAGGTAAGGATGCAAGTAGGCACAAGAAACGGGCTTAGAACAGACAAGGACAAACATGGAAAAAGGTTCAGGACAAAGGATTTGGGCCGGGGTATGCAGCCCCCAGCAAGGCAGAACAGGACAGGACCTGGCAACTCAGTTGCAAAGTACAGACTGACAGAGTTTGTTGCTCAGACATCTCCCTATTGGTGGACATGCCTTAAGTACCCGATACTTCTTGGCAATAGGCTGGGGACAAATTAGGAGTATGCACACCATCTCTATAAGACTCAGGAAGTGCCAGTGCTGCCGCCCTAAGCATGCAGCCAGGAAGTATGCAGCAATGACATGAGGTTCACAGCATGAATCAGGCAGAGGACAGAACTCGCAGCATGGCCCAGAGTGGTGAGTAAGATGGGAGTTGGGAAGCCAAGTAGTGATGCTGGCAGGGGTGTTACATATACCTGCACAAACCAATTTTAGGACTAAAAAATATTTCAGTTCATTCATCATTATGCTTGCCCAGACTTGAAAAGCATTTAGTAATTTGATGTGGAAAGTGAAGGTCTCCAGTTTGGAAACAAATATTTTAAACGAAACAGACTTGTATGTTATAGTAAGTATAATATAATAATTTTCCTTGAAGGTTGTCAGAATATTCTATTATCCCATTAGATAACTATGAAGTGATGATCAAATTTTAAAGGAAATCTGTCAACGGGTTTTGCTACCTCATCTTAGAGCAGCATAATATAGGGTTAGAGACCCTGATTCCAATGCTGTATCACTAAGGTTACTGGGTTTAGCATTTGTGACACAATCAGAGTTACTAGATGTATCATGAACCAGAGCTGAGGAATATGACCCCGCCCACACTATGCTCTCTGCATTGCATATAGACAGTAAGCTGCTTATCACAGGAGGGGCAGAGTCGGACTAACAGTTGTGTGAGCATCAGACCTGGCAGTGATTGTGTCCTGGTGAGAAAATCATCATTGTAAGTAAACAACCACACACAGCTTAATAAATGACACATCATTGAGTTCAGTATTTCAGCTCCTATCCCTAGCTGTCTTCAGAACACAAAGCAAAAACCTACTGGCAGATTCCCTTTAATGGTGATGGCTTTTTTTAAACCATACATCAGTTTACTCTGATTTTCCTCTCCATACTGTTAAAATCATATTCCCTAAAATAAATAAAATGGTTATTGTTTTTGGTAAGTTATTGGTGATTTTTCACATATTTTGCTACATAAAAAATGCAACATCTTGGGCACCCATTGCATTTTTGTTGCATTTTTTCCTCACGGATTTGTTCAGAAAATTTTGCAGCATTTTACTGTATTAGAAAAGTGAATGAGATTTATGAATTCTCATGCACTTGTTGCCAATTTTTTCCTTGCGGAGTTGCAGCAGATTCAATTCTGCATTATGTCAATTCTTGCAGCAGCATATTTCATCCATACTAATGACAGGGGGAAAATATGCAGCAAAAACGCATGTCATAAACACATAGCAAATTGTGGCAAAAATGAACTAATTTTTCACAGTGTTTTTCCTGCCAACACATCAACATACAGTATACATAAAAATTATCCGCTGCAAACTGAGAACATGTGCACATAGCCTTACAGTTTCAGCAAATTGGATGAGCATTATAGAAATGTTATGCCCATGTTTTTGTTTTTTTTTTGCTCATCGAAAACTGACCTGTGTGTGTTTCAAATCTATCAACTTTTCTTGCTGGTAAGCTGAGTTGTAATTGTTAATTTTCCCCATGTAGCTGCATTAGTTGCAGAGAATTCACAGATAAAAAATGCATGTGTTTTTTAAAAATTAAGTACCGTATCTTTATTTAAATCATGGCATACTAAAGAGACAAAAACGCAGCATTAAAAGAGTGGCAAAAATACATGAAAAAAACGCACTAAAAAGCGCAATGAAAAAACCCTCAAGTAATCTAATCTACATAATGGGTGTAGAAATTTTGTAGAAAATCTGCCACATCAAATACTCATTGTGGGAATGTAGCCTTAAACAAATTTTCTGCTCAATAGAAGTAAATCCAGCACCGTATATACTCGTGTATAAGCCGACCCGTGTATAAGCCGACCCCCCAATTTTGCCACAAAAAACTGGGAAAACTTATTGACTTGCATATAAGCCTAGGGTGGAAAATGCAGCAGCTACTGATAAATTTCAAAAATAAAAATAGATACCAATAAAAGTAAAAGAAATTGAGACATCAGTAGGTTAAATGTTTTTGAACATCCATACTGAATAAGGAGCCCCATTTAATGCTCCATACAGTTCAGGATGGCCTCATAAGATGCTTCATGCAAAATAGACCCCATATAATGCTGCACAAAGGTTAATAATGGCCCAGTAAGATGCTACATAGAATAATATGCCCCATATGTTGCTCCATAAAGGTTATGGCCCCATAAGATATTCCATAGATTATACCCCATATGCTGCCCCATAAGATGCTCCATAGATTATGCTCCATAAAATGCTCCATAGATTATGCCCCATAAGATGCTCCTTAGATTATACCCCTATAAGATGCTCCATAAGATGCTTCATAGATTATGTCCCATATGCTGCCCCATAAGATGCTCCATAGATTATTCCCCTATATAGTGCTCCATAGATTATGCCCCCATATACTGCTCCATAGATTATGCCCCCATATGCTGCTGCTGCAAATTAAAAAAAAATGACACGGTACTCAACTCTCGTCACTGGGGGCCAGGTGCCAGTGTAACCGCTGGCTCAGGACCCTGGCACTGGCGATATTGACCTGTTCCCGGTCCATCGCTGTGCATCGCTGTCTTCCGTGTCCCCCCCGACCCCCTGGTATATGACTCACGTATAAGCTGAGAGAGGGAATTACAGCCCAAAAAAGCGCTGAAAATCTCCGTTTATACGCAAGTATATAAGGTAAATGGATATACAATACATATATTAAAACACATTAGCTTTCTCAGAAACAGATATAGTAATAAAATATCTCTAGATATTTTAAAAATTTCTAGAAAAAAATGACCTGAATATAAAATTGAGAGTAGAGTTGAGCGACTTTGCTCGGATCGGGTTTCATGAAACAAAATTTGTTTCAGATGAAACTGGTCTGACTAGGGCAAAAAAAGTTGGAGTTTCGTCCGAAACCCGACTCCAATGCAAGTCAATGGGAAATAAAAGTCGGCATTGAGCGGTTGACATTCATCCACTCAATGCCGACTTTTAATCCCTATTGACTTGTATTGGGTTCAGGTTTCGGATGAAACTCCGACTTTTTTTGCCCTAGTCAGACCAGTTTCATCTGAAACAAATTTTTTTTCATGAAACCTGATCCGACTAAAGTTGCTCAACTCTATTTGAGAGTATTAATTAAATAATGAAAGGCTAAATTTTAGACATTGTTGATTAAATCAGCAGACAAACATTCAAAATGTATTTTTTTTTTAAATTTTTGTGATGTTAAAATAATATAATACTAATTTTCACACTGGCTAAAAAGCCTAAGGCTACTTTCACACATCAGGTTTTCGGCGTCAGGCGCGATCCGGCGTCGTGCCGGAACGCCGGATCCGGCAAATGTTTCGTAAAACCGGATGTGACGGATCCGGTTTTCTGCCGGATCCGTCTTTTTCTTGACAGACAAAACCGGATCCGTCTCATCCGGTTCATCCGTTTTTCTATCCGTTTTTCGACGGATTACGCCGGATCCGGTTTTTAAAATTGACCCTTGTGGCCTTCCACAGGGATTGGCTACTGGAAAACTATATATAGCATGTTCCTACAGCCCTTCTTTGACAGGTTGTAGAGGAGAAAGTGCAGGTTGGAGAGAAGAGCAAGTTACTGGCGAAGATGGATGTTGTCATTGGAAATATTTTGAAGAATTTGGCGGATTTTACAGCGGAGGCGAATCGTTTGAGGGTGATTGTTCTGGAGAAGGAGAGAGCGAGACAGCAGCGCATCAGGCATCGTAGACGACGTTTGTGGATCCACCCCATCACAGCCAAGAGAATGACGCGTGGGGTCTATTCTACACTATGCATGGACCTTCGACGAAACCCGGGTACATTTTTTGGATATGTTAGGATGAAAATGGAGAATTTTGATTACTTGGTGGAGCGCATTGCACACCTCATAAGAAAAGCGGACACCTATTGCCGCTTCTCTGTTTCACCCGCAGAGCGTCTGATGGTGACTTTAAGGTAAGCCACATTTATTGGATATGCTCGCATCAGAGCACACTTTCACTGCAATCTTGTTGGTGGTAGTTTGTATCTCCAAGTGTTATAGGTCAGTTTTGGTATGTAATACTGTGATTTAAAACTAATTTATTGTTTTTTAATTCCCCACAGATTTCTTGCAACTGGAGAATCCCTTTCGTCACTGCATTTCCAGTACAGACTCGGGATTTCCACCATATCTGGAATTGTGAAGTACACATGCCGTGCACTGTGGGACTCCTTAGCTGAAGAGTTTTTACCAGAGCCCACAACAGAGAGGTGGATTGAAATTGCTGACAAGTTTCAACAGATATGTCAGTTTCCAAACTGCTTGGGCGCTGTGGACGGGAAACATATCCGCATTGTAAAGCCAGCTGGATCGGGATCAGAATATTTCAATTACAAGAAATATTTTTCAATTGTCCTCATGGCCATCGCTGACGCGGAATACAAATTTATTGCGGTTGATATTGGGGCCTATGGCCGCTCCAATGACTCTCAAGTTTTCAAACTGTCTGCCATGGGGCGTAAACTGTATGGAAACACCTTCCAGTTCCCACCACCTAGACCGCTGCCGCAAACATCTGGTCCACCTATGCCATTTGTCTGTGTAGGGGATGAAGCCTTCCAGCTGTCAGAACACCTTTTGAAACCGTACTCTAGCAGAGGATTGACAAGACCAAAACGCATTTTTAATTACCGCCTCACAAGAGCAAGAAGAATGGTTGAATGTACCTTTGGTATTCTGACAGCCAAATGGCGGGTCCTATTGACTGCGATCAACCTCAAGACAGAAACTGTGGACGAGGTGATCAAAGCGTGCGTGGTACTCCACAATTTTGTTATCTGCAAGGAACCCATTTCCATTGAGGACACCTCTGAAGAAACCACCTTGCAAGATTACCATGACATTACCACTAGAAGTTCTGTGACGGTTTCAGTAATGAGGGACAATTTTGCACTATACTTTATGTCACCTCAAGGCAGAGTACACTGGCAGGATGACAGAGTGTGAAAGATTTGTGCCCAACCAAACTTGTGTACCTTCTGTACCAACAGTATATACCTTTGCCAACCAAAGTTGGCTATCTTGTCATGGTCTCTATTTTTAGCTTTAGGCCACAGGTGTGTACCTGGTTGTGTTTTATGCAAAGTATTTCACCTTTTAACAAAAGTTGTGTACATTGTTAGGAAATCACCAACAATAAACACAACTTTTTAGGTGAAATACTTTGCTTCAAACACAACCAGGAACACAACTGTGGCAAAAAGCTAAAATTTACCCACAGTTATATACCTAGTTTTGAATACCATTTCACCTTTTAAATACCCTGTATTTAACCTTTTTCGCCGCAGAAAGAAATGACAGACAACCAGTGTAAAATAATTTAACTTTTATTGAAAAATGTTTTTTTTAGTAAACTTTTTTAAAATTGTAATAAACTTTTTTAATAAAACTTTGAAACTATAAAACTGAAACCATAAAACTGGTCATTTTTATTTAAATACACACATTATAAATCTGTGTAGTGTGTGGTGGAAATACTGCTGTAGGGGCTGCGGGACACTTCGACACTGGGAGTGTGGAGAGAGGACTGGGATCGTGGTGGGGAAGGAACAGTTAGAGGTGAAGGTGTGGAAAAAACTACAGAATGGGTGGACATGTGGGAAGCAGAAGAGGTGGTGGGTGGTGGAGTGGAGGGTTGGGCAGGGACTGTAGGAGCAGATGATGTTGATGGCAAGTTGTATGGGGAAGGAGTTTGGTACGGGGCAGGTTGCTGGAAGTGGGGAGATGTCTGGTACGGGGCAGGTTGCTGGAAGTGGGGAGATGTCTGGTATGGGGCAGGTTGCTGGAAGTGGGGAGATGTCTGGTACGGGGCAGGTTGCTGGAAGTGGGGAGATGTCTGGTACTGGTGAGGTTGCTGGTACTGGGGAGTTTGCAGGTACTGGGGAGGTTGCTGGTACTGGGGAGGTTGCTGGTGCTGGGGAGGTTGCTGGTGCTGGGGAGGTTGCTGGTGCTGGGGAGGTTGCTGGTGCTGGGGAGGTGGATGGTGCTGGGGAGGTGGATGGTGCTGGGGAGGTGGATGGTATGTAATAGGAGGGGGAGGATGGAAAGTGGCTGGAGGGGGTGTAGATGTAATAGGAGGGGGAGGATGGAAAGTGGCTGGAGGGGGTGTAGATGTAATAGGAGGGGGAGGATGGAAAGTGGCTGGAGGGGGTGCAGGTGGAGGAACTACTGTGGTGGGAGGAGGAGGTTGGGAGGTAACTTGCTGGAGAGCAGCGTGGCATGAATGCATTACATGCATCTGCTGGGCAGGAGAGAGCGTTTCCATGCGCTCCACAACAGACCTGAAAAAGGTGTGGTTTGGTGAAGATCTTGCTTCTGAATGCATGGTTTGCAGAAGTGTCTTCACCTCCAGAATGCTGGAGTTGATCTGCTGATAGCCTGCGGAGATTTGCTCTGACAAGACTTTTAGACAGTTCTGGAAAGATGCATTCAGATGCAAGAACTCTGGCGCATAAGTCTTTTCCTGACCCCTCTGCCGCTGCCGCCCAGTACCCGCAGGTGTACTAGAGGTGGCAGGGGCAGAAGGGAGGGGTAAAGAGAAAGCGATCTCCTCACCAGCAGCTTCATGTAATGTAGGCGGCCACGATGCTCCTGTGCTGGTGGATGGGACAGATGGGTCGAATGTGTGGTAAGGCTGGGAAGGTGCAGATGTACCGGGGCGGTCGAAGTGTCCCTCGGTGCCGGTCTCCTCATGGATCGCCTCAGAAGGGTCCAATCGTGCAGGCTCCCGAGTGCTGCTCACCGTGCTGTGGAATAAAGAGAAAAAAAAACAATTAAAATACTGACATGGTATGGCCCTGGCTGAAAAAAAAAATTTACATCTAACATTTTTTTTCACATGTGGTGTGTAATATTTACCTTCTGGTGACCATTGTTTCGCGGAGGAACGACAGGGCTTCTGCGTACTTGTACTTGCTCCTGCGTCCTCCAGATCCACTCGGGGCCCGCATCTCTTTATTGAACTCCTTCTTGAAACGATCCCTCACAGACCGCCACCGATTCACAATTCTGTTCCCTGAAACGAGAAAGGAGTGGTTAGTATACAACATCAGTGTTTCCCAAACTCCAGTCCTCATGGTCCCCAGGGGTCATGTTTTCAGGATTTCCATAGTAAATAGAAATCCTGAACACATGATCCGTGGGGACCACGAGGACTGGAGTTCGGGAAACACTGGTTTACATCAAGCAACCGGTACTGTATATACTTACGCTCTGTAATCTGGGCCCGAACATCGAGGTCCTCCCAGCGGCCCACAAGGAGCGAACAGATTTCCTCCCAGAGTCGTCGGGTAATGATCAGGTCAGCGTGGCGTCGGTCAGCCATATTCCAGAGCGGCTCCCTTTCTCTGACGAGATCGATGAGGCAGTCCACATCAATCCCTCCATCCTCACCGTCAGAGTCGGGAGCACGCTGTGAAGGCTGTTAAAGAAAAAGACAAAAATAACATAATTAGCCTCCACAAAAGAAATGAAATAAAAAGTGCAAAAAAAACAAAGCAAAAATATTTATACTTACACGCTGGTGACCGCCGCGTTGCTGTCGCCGACGACCCTGGGAAGCACTGCGAGGACCTCTTGGCCGAGCACCAGATTGGGAAGACTAGAGAAGAAAACAAAAAATGTTATGTCTTTGGATGTAGGCATTTGTTTGCTGTGTGTGGTCTGCAGAACATTGTTTTCTATGTGTTGTGTGTAGTGTGATGTTGTGTTTCTGCGTTTGATGCAAAAAACTTACCAATTGTGAGCCCACTCCAGGTGTCTGTCCACCCCTTCGTTCTTCTTCTGGGAGCTCCTCTTCATCTTGTGAATCCTGTTTTGAAATAAAAGGCAATGAATAGACATATATTACAGAGAAGATGGATTTTGGAAATAAAAACTTACCGTCAAACGCTGACGATGCGAGGGAGGGCTCCCAGAAGATGATGTGCTGTCTTCCTGGTGGCCACACTCCATGCCTGTGGGTGGTGTTCCAGCTGCTGCCATTGCTGCTGCTGCTGCTGCTGCTGCATCTATTGGGCGGCTGTTGAATAAAGAGAAACAAAGGGCCAATGAATATCTTGATATTCAATAGCCCTAGTTTGGAGGAATGGGGGATTTGATAATTACCGTCTCTCATCTGCGGCTGGCCTCCCCTCCTCAGCATGTTCCATTTGCTGCTCCATTTGGGGTGGTGGTGGTGCTGATGGTGCTGCAGTGGTCTCCTGCCTTCTCCTGCTTCGCTTGGTTGCTTTCTTGGGTGGCATGTTGGGTGTGGCTGTGGGTCCCACTGTCTTGCTTTTATATATGTCTTGTGGGCAGAGCTACTGAGCATGCTCAGACCAAAAAACCGGATCCGGCGCATTGCGGCGCTCATAGGCTTTCATTGTGTGAAAAAGCCGGACGCGCCGGATCCGGCGTGTCCGGCTTTTTCGCCGGAGACAAAAAACGTTACAGTAGCCGTTTTTTCCAGACGCCGGATCGCGACACATTGCCGGATCCGGCGAAAACCGGATGAAACGCCTGGCCATCCGGCGCGATCCGGCGCAAATGCAAGTCAATGGGGGGGAAACCGGATCCGGCATTGCATTTCGCCGGATCCGGTTTCTGTCAAAAGCGCCGGATCGCGCCTGACGGCGAAAACCTGATGTGTGAAAGAGGCCTAATACTAGACTCTTATTTCCTATTCTATACTGGCATTCAGATAGACATACACAACATAGCTACTAATTTATTGGCTTCTACTGGAGAGCTTTCTAGGATTTCTATAATCTGGTCAAAGGTCATTGCTTAGGGAAGGAAAGGAGGAGAGATGTGACCATCATCTATAATTACAGGGAGATCCTGTATTATCTACTGTATTTAAAGGAGCTATCTCATTATAATCCTGCCTGTAATGAGAGTGACAGCAGAAAAGCAGTTTGTACGGAACAGAAATAATAAATCTAGTATAATGCTTAGTGGCCAGTGTGAAAATTGAAGACTTTCTGCTATTTTTATATAGTTAGAGGGAAATTAAAACAAAATGAAAAATAAAATATTTTAAAATAAAAACCTTTAAACAATAAGTCATTTTCTGATTATCACATTACTTTTAATCCCTTCACCCCCAAGCCTGTTTTCACCTTTATGATTAGGTCAAAAGTTACAATTCTGACACTTCAACTCAACGGGACCCACTGATATTGTATTTCATGATATTGGTAAAATTTCTTGCTTTTATTTGTAAAAAAAAAAAGTCGAACATTTGGTGGAAATTTGGAAAATTTAGCAATTTTCAAACTTTAAAATTTTTATGCTTTTAAATCAGAGAGTTATGTTGCACACATAGTTAATAATTAACATTTCCCACATGTAAAATTTACATCAGTACAATTTTTGAAACATCATTGTTTTGGGTTAGGATGTTATAAAGGTTCAAAGTTAACCAGAGATTTCTCATTTTTCCAACAAAATTTACAAAACAATTTTTTTAGGGACCGCATCACATTTGAAATGACTTTAGAGGGTCCTATATGACAGAAAATACCCAAAAGTGAAGCCATTCTAAAACTGCACCCTTCAAGATCTTCAAAACCACATTTAAGAGATTTATTAGCCCTTCAGGTGCTTCAAAGGAATTAATGAAATGTTGAAGGAAAAAATGAACAGTTAACTTTTTTTCACAAAACTTTTACTTTAGACCTTATTTGTTTTATATTTGCAAGGGTAACAGGAAAAAATGGACCCCAAAATTTGTTGTGCAATTTCTCCTGAGCATGCTGATACTCCACGGAAGGAGCGCTATTTGACTTTTTGAATGCAAAATTTGCTGGAATAATTAGCGGATGCTATTTCATATTTGGAGAGCCCCTAATGTGCCCAGCAACTCACAAATAACACCATTTTGGAAACTAGACCCCTCAGGGAACTTATCTAGATGTATGGTGAGCACCTTCAAACTGCAGGTGCATCAGAGATGTTTATAATTTTGAGCCGTGAAAATAAAAAAAAAAATCACATTTTTTCCCACAAAAATGTTTGTTTCCCCACATTTTGCATTTTCACAATTATAACAGGAAAAATTGCACCATACAATTTGTTGTGCCATTTCTCCTGAGTATGCTGATATCCTAGATGTGCGGAAAAACTACTGTTTGGGAGCACGGTAGGGAAGGAGCACCATTTGAATCTTTGAATTTAAGATTTGCTGGAATAATTAGCGGACGCCATGTCGAATTTGGAGAGCCCCTGATGTGCTTAAACAGTGGAAACTGCCCACAAATTAAACTATTTTGGAAACTAAAAAAAAGGTAGTAGTCAGCTTACCCGTCTGCAAAGCAATCCCCAAGCCTGCCAACGCCCAGCACGGACTGTGGTGAGCATCCACATGAATTAGGAGCAAGAGGAAGAAAAAAAGTGATCCGGCTGGAGACGGAGGCGGCTGCAATTTACAAAGCTTTATTGGACAACTTAAAAATATGTTGGTTCTTTAAAAATTTCTTATAGCAAACACCAAGCACACCAGTGAAGAAGATCAACGCTTTTCAGCTAAAAAATAGTCTTAGTCAGATCATGACTAAGACTATTTTTTAGCTGAAACGCATTGATCTTCTTCACTGGTGTGCTTGGTGTTTGCTATAAGAAATTTTTAAAGAACCAACATATTTTTAAGTTGTCCAATAAAGCTTTGCAAATTGCAGCCACCTCCGTCTCCAGCTGGATCACTTTTTTTCTTCCTCTTATTTTGGAAACTAGACCATTCAGGAAACTTATCTACATGTGAGGCAAGCACCTAGAACCCCCAGGTGCTACACAGAAGTTTATAACATTGAGCCGTGAAAATAAAAATATCACATTTTTCCTACAAAAATGTTATTTTAGCTCCAAATTTTTTATTTTCACAATGGTAACAGGAGAAATTGCTCTGTACAATTTGTTGTGAAATTTCTCCCGAGTATGCCGATATGCAATATGTTGAGGAAAACTTAACTTTTTGGCACATGTCAGGCCTTGAAAGGGAAATACCACCTTATGACTTTTTAAATGTAAAATTTGCTATAATAATTACCGGATACCATGTTGAGTTTGGAGATGTGCCTATACAGTGGAAATCCCTCACAAGTGACCTCATTATGGAAACTAGACCCCTCAAGGATTTTTTCTAGATGTGTAGTGAACACATTGAACCCCCAGGAGCTTCACAGAAATTTATAACGTAGAGCCGTGAACAAAAACAAAAATGTTATTTTGTATCCAAATTTTTTATTTTCACCAGGTTAACAGGAAAAAATAGAACCCAAAATTTGTTGTGCAATTTCTCCTGAGTATTCAGATACCCCATATGTGGTGGAAAACTGATGTTTGTGCACACAGCAGGCCTTAGAAATGAAGGAGTGTTGTTTTGGAATGCAGACTTTGAATGGTCTATGGATGTCGTGTCGCGTTTGGAGAGCTCAAGCAGTAGAAACTCCCCATAAGTGACAACATTTTGGAAACTAGACTCCTCAGCTAATGTATTTAGATGTGTGGTGGGAACCTTGAATCCCCAGTTGCTTCACAGACGTTTATAACGCAGAGCCTTGAAAATAAAAAAAATAAAATTTTTCCCTCTAGAATGTAATTTTAGCCCCCATTTTTTTATTTTAAAAATGGTAACAGAACAAAATGGATTCCAAAAATTGTTGAGCAATTTCTTTTGACTACACTAATTCCCCATATGTGGTCGAAAACAACTTTTAAGGTACAGGGCAAAGGTCAGAAGGGAAGAAACACCATATTGGAGTTCAGATTTTGCTGGACTTGTTTGAGGGTACCATGTCACATTGGCAGAGCCCCTGAGATGCCAGAACAGCAGAACCACCCATAAGTGACTCCATTTTGCAAAATAAACATTTCAATGAATTCATCTAGGGTTTAGTAATCATATTGACACCACAGGTGGGACACAGAAATTTTAGACCATTGGGCAGTGAAGAAAAAATAATTACATATTTACCACCAAAATTTTTTTAGCCCCAAATTCTACATTTTCACAAGGGGAAATTGGCAAAAATGGTCCCAAAATATGTTCTACAATTTCTGATGAATGAAGGCATATCCCATGTGGCTGTACAGTATTGCTTAGGCACACAGCAAAACTCAGGAGGGAAGGAGCTATATTTGCCTCATGTAGCACAAATTGGTATTGCTGAGCGTAGAGTTGAGTGAAACGGGTCAAAAAAATTCAAAAGTCGCCGACTTTTGGCAAAGTCGGGTTTCATGAAACGAAACCCGACCCTAGGATGAGGTCGGCCACGAGGTCGGCGACTTACGCGCCAAAGTCGCGTTTCAAAAGTGTTTTGCGCTCTTTTTCAGCCAATCAGGATCCACGGACACTGTGGGCAACGTGATGACCTAGGCACGGGTCACCACCATCTTTCAGAAGGGCATGCAAGTGATTGGCTTGCTTTGGTGGGCATCACAGGGGGTATAAAAGGGCGTGCACGCCGACCGCCATCTTACTTCTGCCGATCTTAGTATAGGGAGAGGTTGCTGCTGATTCTGTAGGGAGAGCGTTAGGCAGGGAAGAAGACAAAAAAACTGCTTCTGCTGCTAGCGATTTGGCCTGCACAACACACAAGTCACTGTGTGTGCAGTGCAAGGGGAGGCTATATTGTGGTGTATCAGTGGTGTTGGTTGTTGGGCTGCCTTTTAAGGCTTCCTGACACGCTGGCATTGCTGTTTACCCACTGCTCCGCTTTTTTAAAAGCAATCCAATCTCCCTTATCCTCTAGTCACTTTTGTCACAGCTGTGCCATCGAGCCTGTCACATAGCGCTCAGATATCAGTGGGCCTCACACAATCCACAAGTGTCCAGTGTCCAAAAGTGTGCGCAGAGATTCAAAATCTCCATTATCCTCTCGTCACTTTGGTCACAGGCAGCTGTGCCATCGAGCGTGTCACATAGCGCTCAGATATCAGTGGGCCTCACACAATCCACAAGTGTCCAGTGTCCAAAAGTGTGCGCAGAGATTCAAAATCTCCATTATCCTCTCGTCACTTTGGTCACAGGCAGCTGTGCCATCGAGCGTGTCACATAGCGCTCAGATATCAGTGGGCCTCACACAATCCACAAGTGTCCAGTGTCCAAAAGTGTGCGCAGAGATTCAAAATCTCCATTATCCTCTCGTCACTTTGGTAACAGGCAGCTGCGCCATCGAGCGTGTCACATAGCGCTCAGATATCAGTGGGCCTCACACAATCCAAAAGTGTCCACTGTCCACAAGTGTGTGCAGAAATTCTAAATCTCCCCTGTCCTATAGACACCTTGTACCTTGTTTTACATTACTATATAGTTTGTTGGATTTTGTCTACATTTCTACCAAAAATGAGGAAGGCTGGTGGAAGAGGCCGTGGAATTGGGCGGGGGTTGGCAGCTGGTAATGATGGTGTTGGTGGTGGATCTGATGGTAGTGGCAAGAGCAAAATAGGACCGAATGCAGGAGGTGCTGACCCTGCGTCATCGTCTGGCTACATAAGGCCTCGAACGCTTAGTTTTCTAGGAGTTGGCAAACCGCTTTTAAAGGCAGAGCATCAGGAAAAAGTTTTGTCTTACATTGCTGACTCAGCCTCCAGCTCTATCGCCTCCTCTTCTTCAGTTGTAAAAAGTAAAAGCACTGAGTCGTCATTGGAGGCTCATGTTCATGAACCACACCTTTCCTTGTGTCCTTCACCCCAACCAAGATTGAAGGATGACGCAGGCCATACTACTGATTACTCCATGGAGCTGTTTTCACATACCATGCCTGGATTATCAAGTGAAATGGTGAATTACCCAGGCCAAGATGAATCTGACATGGAGTGCACTGATGCACAGCCGCTGATGGATGATTCTGCTGGTACATTCACTCAGAGCACTACATTGTCCTCGCAGTGTACAGAGCCAGATTTTGACCCTGATGAGACTCAGGTGCCCCTTCCCGCACACTATACCACCATACACGGTGACACAGAGAAAGGTGCACATGACATAGAAGAGGAGGTGATGGATGACCCAGTTGTTGACCCAGATTGGCATCCATTGGGGGAAGAGGGTGCTGCTTCCAATAGCTCAGATGAGGAGCATCCACAGCAGACATCGACATCGCAACAGCTGTTATCTGGCAGGCCCGGAGCACTCGAAAGACAGGTTCCAAACATCAAAAGAGTTGCTGGACAGCTTGTCCAGAGGGTCAAAAGATCACAGCATGCTAGGCCGCAAAATGTCTGCCAAAGTAGGAAGAGTGCAGTGTGGCACTTTTTTGAACAAAATCCTCATGATCAGGCCAAGGTTATCTGTAAGAAGTGCGCAAAGACCTTTAGCCGAGGGAAAAATCTGAAAAATTTGAATACCAGTTGCATGCTTAGACATTTAACCAGCATGCACTTGCAAGCGTGGACACAACACCAAACCTCAAGTGCCACATGTGCAACTGATCACAACGAAGGTAGTCAGCAACGCTGCATTGTTTCCCCCACTGTAAGCCCACCGGTTAGCACAGCAGCCAATGTTGAGGTGTCGTTGCAAGACCACAGCAGTCAGGGAATCCCACTGTTATATCAACGAAAGACTGATTCTAGGCCATCAGAAAGAACACCAACTCCATCACCATCATCAACCCTCTCTCAGTCCGCCCTGTCCACCGCTACTTCCACCATATGCAGCTCTCAAGTCCAGCTCACCCTCCCAGACACTATGAGTAGGTCAAGAAAGTACTCAGTCTCTCATCCGCGTACACTGGGTTTGAACGCCCACATTGCCAAACTAATCTCGTTTGAGATGATGCCCTTTCGGTTGGTGGAAAGCACAGCTTTCCGCGAACTCATGGCCTATGCAGTACCACGCTATGACCTACCCAGTCGCCACTTCTTCTCTCGCAAAGCCATCCCAGCCCTCCACCATCATGTGAAAGACCGCATTGTCCATTCACTCAAGCAGTCAGTGAGCGGAAAGGTGCACCTCACAACTGATGCATGGTCCAGTCGGCATGGCCAGGGCCGTTACGTGTCCATCACTGCGCACTGGGTTAATGTGGTGGATGCAGGGTCCACAGGGGACAGCGGTGGTGGGACAGTGCTGCCTAGCCCACGGTATAGGAAACAGTTGGCTGTAGGCGTTCGACCCTCCTCCTCCTCCTCCTCCAGAAGCGAAAGCTCGTCCACAGAGCGCAGGCGTACGAGCACTCCATCTGCAGCTGCCACTGTTGCACACGATGTGTCCCCCTATCGAGCAGCTAGTGGAAAGCGTCAGCAGGCTGTGTTGCAGATGATGTGTTTGGGCGACAGACACACCGCCGAGGTGCTGGCCGAGTACTTGAAGCGACAAACTGAGTCATGGCTGGGCAGTGTACAACTTGAGGCAGGCAAGGTAGTTAGTGATAACGGCCGTAATTTTGTGGCAGCCATAGCCCTTTCAAAACTCAGCCACATACCTTGCTTGGCTCACACCTTGAACCTGGTGGTGCAGTGCTTCCTCAAAAATTATCCGGAGTTAACAGCCCTGCTCCAGAAGGTGCGAAGACTGTGCGCGCACATCCGCCGGTCGCCTGTACACTCCGTTCGTATGCAGAAGCTGCAGCGATTGCTCCACCTTCTCAACCACCGCCTCATTATCGACATTGCAACAAGGTGGAACTCCACCCTGCACATGGTGGAGCGGCTGTGCGAGCAGAGGCAGGCCATAATGCATTTGTGGGAGGATACACGGCCAGGCACTTTGAGAGCAGACATGGAGTTGACAGGCGTGCAGTGGTCGAAGCTGAAAGACCTTTGTAAAGTCCTTCAGTGTTTTGAGGAATGCACATGGCTGGTAAGCGCAGACGACGCCATCCTAAGCATGAGCATCCCACTTATGCGTCTGCTCATGCAAACTTTGACGCACCTTAAGGAGCAGGCGTC
The DNA here is from genome assembly GCF_039654945.1 of Dendrobates tinctorius. NCBI lineage: Eukaryota > Metazoa > Chordata > Amphibia > Anura > Dendrobatidae > Dendrobates > Dendrobates tinctorius. The sequence continues at coordinate 12,390,125 of NW_027361833.1, read as the reverse complement.
TGCAGCCAATGTTGATGAGGAGGAAGAGGAGGAGGAAATCCTTGATTACATTCATCCATTGTCTGCTCAGGGACCTCTCCTGGACGAGGTGGAGGAAGAAGAGGAGGAGGAGGAGGATGATGGGGATGATTACTTAGGGGAGGAGGATGCATCTCGTGGGGCAAGTGAAAATGTTGGCGTGGCAAGGTCTGGTACAGGGTTTGTGCGTGACTGGAGGGATGTGGATTTTCCAGAAAGTGCTCCTCCACCCAGCACTCGCAGTGCATCATTGACACCGGGAACATTGGCCCACATGTCAGATTATGCCTTGCGGATCCTAAAAAGGGACCCCCGCATTGCCAAAATGATGAACGATGACGACTACTGGTTGGCCAGCATCCTGGATCCACGCTATAAAGGCAAATTACAAAACATCATGCCACAGGAGAACCTTGACCTAATATTGGCTAATAAACAAGCAACTCTGGTAAATCGGTTGCTTGAGGCATTCCCAGCACACAGCAGCGGTGATGGTTCTCACACGAGCCGTACGGGCCGGGGGCAGCTTGGCAGAGGTGTTCGTGGTGCACACAGCAGAAGTGGCGTTGGAGACAGGGGTTTCATGACAATGTTGTGGACTGATTTTTCAAATACCGCTCACACAACTGGTAATACTGCATCGATGGAAAGTGACAGGAGACAGCAGTTGTCAACTATGGTTACAAACTACTTTTCCTCCCATATCGATGTTCTCCCACACAGGTCATTCCCCTTTGACTATTGGGCCGCTAAACTGGACACCTGGCCTGAATTGGCCCAATATGCCTTACAGGAGCTCGCTTGCCCAGCTGCAAGTGTGCTATCGGAAAGAGTCTTCAGTGCAGCTGGATCAATCCTGACAGAAAAAAGGACCCGTCTGTCAACCCAAAATGTGGATGATCTAACCTTCATTAAAATGAACCACGCATGGGTTTCCAAGGATTTTGTCCCACCTTCCCCTGATGACACATAGGGTGACAGAAAAATGGCTTGCTTTGGTCCACCTCTTCCTGGTACTTCACCTATTTCGCCTTTTGCATCAGCTGAATGTCCAACATCAACATATGCCACTTTCTAAAACTCCCTAACTGTGCTGCCTCCCCCCCATGGCCGGGGTCACCACCTACCGCACGACACCGTGCGAGTGCCGTTGCCCTGGACAGGTGGGTAGGCCGACTCTTGGGCGCGGGCACTGGCACAGGGTCCCTCATAGTGCAATCAAGTGTCTCTGACGGTGGTGGTGCACACCCGCCGTCAGACACACCGCTGTACTATGAGGGGCCCAGTGCCAGTACCGACGCCCACGAGTGGGCCCCCCTTGCTTGGGCAGGGCCCCAGCATTTGCAATCTTTACCTCTCCCTGCTCCTCCGCTGTGTAATCTGGGCCGTCAAATCCATACTGTGCCTGACACCGTCTGAGCCTGCCTCCTGAGACATATATTTTGAATGTGTACGCTATCCATACATGTTATCCGGGGATACGGTACCCTTTCTAACCTTTGTGCAATCACGTGCAATCCATACTGGGCCTAACACCGTCTGAGCCTGCCTCCTGAGACATATATTTTGAATGTGTACGCTATCCATACATGTTATCCGGGGATACGGTACCCTTTCTAACCTTTGTGCAATCACGTGCAATCCATACTGGGCCTAACACCGTCTGAGCCTGCCTCCTGAGACATATATTTTGAATGTGTACGCTATCCATACATGTTATCCGGGGATATGGTACCCTTTCTAACCTTTGTGCAATCCATACTGGGCCTAACACCGTCTGAGCCTGCCTCCTGAGACATATATTTTGAATGTGTACGCTATCCATACATGTTATCCGGGGATACGGTACCCTTTCTAACCTTTGTGCAATCACGTGCAATCCATACTGGGCCTGACACCGTCTGAGCCTGCCTCCTGAGACATATATTTTGAATGTGTACGCTATCCATACATGTTATCCGGGGATACGGTACCCTTTCTAACCTTTGTGCAATCACGTGCAATCCATACTGGGCCTGACACTGTCTGAGCCTGCCTCCTGAGACATATATTTTGAATGTGTACGCTATCCATACATGTTATCCGGGGATACGGTACCCTTTCTAACCTTTGTGCAATCACGTGCAATCCATACTGGGCCTGACACCGTCTGAGCCTGCCTCCTGAGACATATATTTTGAATGTGTACGCTATCCATACATGTTATCCGGGGATACGGTACCCTTTCTAACCTTTGTGCAATCACGTGCAATCCATACTGGGCCTAACACCGTCTGAGCCTGCCTCCTGAGACATATATTTTGAATGTGTACGCTATCCATACATGTTATCCGGGGATACGGTACCCTTTCTAACCTTTGTGCAATCACGTGCAATCCATACTGGGCCTAACACTGTCTGAGCCTGCCTCCTGAGACATATATTTTGAATGTGTACGCTATCCATACATGTTATCCGGGGATACGGTACCCTTTCTAACCTTTGTGCAATCACGTGCAATCCATACTGTGCCTGACACCGTCTGAGCCTGCCTCCTGAGACATATATTTTGAATGTGTACGCTATCCATACATGTTATCCAGGGATACGGTACCCTTTCTAACCTTTGTGCAATCACGTGCAATCCATACTGGGCCTGACACCGTCTGAGCCTGCCTCCTGAGACATATATTTTGAATGTGTACGCTATCCATATATGTTATCCAGGGATACGGTACCCTTTCTAACCTTTGTGCAATCACGTGCAATCCATACTGGGCCTAACACCGTCTGAGCCTGCCTCCTGAGACATATATTTTGAATGTGTATGCTATCCATACATGTTATCCGGGGATACGGTACCCTTTCTAACCTTTGTGCAATCACGTGCAATCCATACTGGGCCTGACACCGTCTGAGCCTGCCTCCTGAGACATATATTTTGAATGTGTACGCTATCCATACATGTTATCCGGGGATACGGTACCCTTTCTAACCTTTGTGCAATCACGTGCAATCCATACTGGGCCTAACACCGTCTGAGCCTGCCTCCTGAGACATATATTTTGAATGTGTACGCTATCCATACATGTTATCCGGGGATACGGTACCCTTTCTAACCTTTGTGCAATCACGTGCAATCCATACTGTGCCTGACACCGTCTGAGCCTGCCTCCTGAGACATATATTTTGAATGTGTACGCTATCCATACATGTTTTCCAGGGATACGGTACCCTTTCTAACCTTTGTGCAATCACGTGCAATCCATACTGGGCCTGACACCGTCTGAGCCTGCCTCCTGAGACATATATTTTGAATGTGTACGCTATCCATACATGTTATCCAGGGATACGGTACCCTTTCTAACCTTTGTGCAATCACGTGCAATCCATACTGGGCCTAACACCGTCTGAGCCTGCCTCCTGAGACATATATTTTGAATATGTACGCTATCCATACATGTTATCCAGGGATACGGTACCCTTTCTAACCTTTGTGCAATCATGTGCAATCCATACTGGGCGTGAGAACGGCTGGCGAGCTGTTAAGCAAGCTACAGCACCTGTCCAGACAAGTACAGGGATTCCCTAGCGAGGAGACTTATTTGATTGTTTTCAATGTTGGGACAGCAATTTTTGGGGAGCACTATACTCTGGAGAATGATAGATGGGGCCCACCATACACTGGAACATTCCAAAGGTGGACATCAGACACTGGAGCAGCATTTACAGGGCCCATTATTCACTAGAGCATTAGAAATGGGGCCCATTATGTTTGGAGCATTATTTGGGCCCATAAGACAGTGGAACTTCATCCATGGAGACCAACATATACTGTAGCATTATGTGGAGCTCATCATATACTGTTTCAAACATTATATGGGACCAATGATTCTGTATGGAGAAATAGATGGGCCTCGTCATGAGATGTAAAATGTGAGGTATTTTTCATTGTACTATACCGCTATTTATCTGCCGTATCGGAGCATGATGAGTTGTGGTATGTGTTAAAGGGGCGCTCTTTCGCCCAGGGCACATGAAAACCTGCAGCCAGCCCTCCCCCCCACAACTTTAGCCAAATAACCCCCATTTTTCAGTGCGTAACTTGTATTATGAAGTTAATTAAGGTTGACAAGCTTAAGTAGGAAGAATTGATGCTTTTGGCATTCAAATGGGCACTGTAGGTGTGTTTCCTGTCCTCCTCTCACTGCCGACTTTTATTCCCCATTGACTTACATTGGGTTTCGTGTTTCGGGACGACCCCGACTTTTCCCTATAATCGGACGATCTTGCTCGACCCGACTTTTGGAAAAGTCGGGTTTCACGAAACGAAACGCGACCCTAAAAAACCAAAAGTCGCTCAACTCTAGCTGAGCGAAAATTGCAAACTGCCATTGTAGTGCCAAGTACATTGTAGTCTCTAGTATGTTGTAGACCCCAGTACATTGTAGTGACGACTAACTTGTAGTGACCAAATCTTTCTTCTGGAGACATGCACCTGTAAATTAGTTGGGCTGTCATCGCTACAAAAGTACCAAATGTGGATGATAAATGTGGTTTAGGCACACTGTGGGGCCATTAGGGATGGGATATTTAGATTGCAGAGCACAGAATTTTCTGAATTTCTTTAGGGAAGCGAGGAGCCATTTCACCATTCCAGAGCTTTGTACTACCAATAAAATGGAAGCGCACTATTTTTCCAATAACAAATTATGGACCTGAGAGGGGACTTGCTTTTTTTGTGAATTGATTTGAAGCTCTTTTTGCAAACATTTTACATAACATTTGGGATCACATTTATCCACCTTTCTTCGATAAGCACTTTGGGGTTTCTGTCTAAATCTCCAAGTGACATGATTCAAATGGAACCCTGAAGGGATCCATTCACTTTAATGAGGCAGCAGTTTCCTCAGATGCTGTCTGTCCTTTTCAGAAGTGCACAAAACCATCGGACACTGACGGACCATATGCCACAAGGTGTCCACAGTGTCTCCATCTCCCTCATTATAGGGAATTTCCATCTGGAGGTTCGGTCTGAATCACGCATTTCAGAGATTTACATGGGAACCCTGGTGTAAGCGCTCAGCGCAGAGCCCAGGTTAAATGTGAGCCAAGCTTTACTGTGGTCTTTGGGAGTCATAATGAACAAATCAACAGCAAATGAAGACTTTTTTTAATTTTTACACCGTGTCTTGTGTGGTATAAGTGATAAGACGACTTTATTCTTTGAGATGGTGCGATACCAGTTATATATTGGGTTTTCATGTTTGGCTGCTGTCACACACTAAAAATGATTTTTATTGCATAAACAAGTTTTTGCTTCGCCATATATTGAGAGCTATATTTTTTCATAATTCTGCTTTACAGAGTCATGTGAGGGCTTGCTTTTTGTTGGACGAGTTGTCGTTTTTTCTGGTAGCATTTTGTGCACATGACATTTTTTAATCACTTTCTACTGTATTCTGGTTTTTGAGAGGCTAAATGAATACAAACCAGCAATTCAGGAATTGGTGGTTTTTTTTACTATTTTATGTCATTCCACACTTGGTTTGGTTTTTGCGGGACAAGATGACATTTTCAGCAATGCCGTTTTTATTTACATTCATGTTTTTGATTACAATTTGTTCCACTTTTTGTTCAGCAGTATGGTAATAAAGCACTGTGTGTTTCCTTGTTTTTTTTCTTTTTACATTGTTCAATGTAGGGCTTAACTAGTGGGACAGTTTTGTAAGTTGGGTTGTTCTGGATGCAGCGATACCAAGTGTGTACTTTTATTGTTTTTTCCAAAAATATTTACTTATGGGTACAATATATACTGTATATACACAGGTGGTCAAAATTGTTGGTACCCCTCATTTAATGACAGAAAAACCCACAATGGTCACAGAAATAACTTGAATCTGACAAAAGTAATAATGAATCAAAAAACTATGAAAATGAACAAATGAAAGTCAGACATTGCTTTTCAATCATGCTTCCAAAGAAGTAAAAAAAAAATAAAACTCATGAAATAGGCCTGGATAGAAATGATGGTACCCTTACCTTAATATTTTGTTGTACAATCTTTTAAGGTAATCTCTGCAATCAAACAATTCCTGTAACTGTCAATGAGACTTCTGCACCTCTCAACAGGTATTTTGGCCCACTCCTCAAGAGCAAACTGCTCCAGTTGTCTCGTGTTTGAAGGTTGCTTTTTCCAGTTGGCATATTTCAGCTCTTTCCAAAGATGCTTGAAAAAATAAAACTCATGAAATAGGCCTGGACAGAAATAACGGTACCCTTAACTGAATATTTTGCTGCACAACCTTTACCGTATATACTTAGGCATAAGCTGAGTTTTTCAGCACTTTTTTGTGCTGAAAATGCCCCCCTCGTCTTCTACATGAATCAATTGTCCAGAAAGCTGGCAGGGGAGGGGGTAGGGCGGAGCAGCGGGTCACAGGAGGCAGGAGCAGGCGGCTGTAACTGTGCCCGCTGCTAAAGAGAAATTAATAATCATCTCTCTTATAGCAGCACACAGTGACAGCTGCCGGCTACCAGAAGACAGAAGAACTGTGGCACAACCGAGTAGGTGCTCAGGTAGGGTCCCAAACCAATGAATATACAGTATAATAAACTTGGCACTCAACTTAAGTATCTTGGATGCAAAAAGAATTTAATTCAGTCAGAAGTAGTACAATCCAAACGTTTTGGTCATAAAATGTCCTTCTTAAGTGTACTAATGCATAGCAGAACAGGGACCGGGGAGCCATGCATATAATGACTGGGAATGGGGAGTATTGCATACAATGACAGGGACTGGGGATCCATGCACTCAATGACAGGAACCGGGGAGCCATGCATACCAGGACAGGGGCAGGGGAGTCATGCATACCAGGGCAGGGATGAGTGGACTATGCATACCCACTTATACTCAAGACAATAAGCTTACCCAGTTTTCCGTGGCAAAATTAGGTGCCTCGGCTTACACTAAAGTATATAGGGTAGTCTGTCGCAGCTTACCACTAACACCTATAAACTTCAATGTATACCATTCTCTAAACATTCCTTAAATTGAAGTTTAAGAGCAACACCAGTGCTACTTCCAGTACTTGTAAAATCAGCCAATTAATAGTTGCAGACAACAGATTTTTACCACCCTGAAATGTGTGTTTGTAGGAATCGATAGTATAACAAAACAGCATTTACGGTTAGTGTCCTTGAATGTTGTCCAGTAAATTGATTTAACTTTTAGGACATTGACATTTGATTACAAGATGCTTTAAACAGGTTTCTTTATGATCTATGAAGCAAAGAAGCTAAGAACAATTCAATTTATATTTTAGTAACACAAACACACAAACAAACATGCAAACACACATTCATTCAGACTATATTTTCCACTGTATTTGACCATGAAATGGAAGAAAACTTAGATTGGAGAAAATACAAAATGGGTTTAAAACATTAAATTTATCAAAATGGTGGTCTTGGTTCATGAATTTTGCACAAAGTAAAAAATTGTGGAGTTTTTTGCCTTTATGTTTGCATCTTTTTAGAGAAAATAGCGCATATTTTGCTTAATTTCATAAAAATCACCCAGAAACATCTGCTGCATGTAACATCACTCTAAGGCCTCCTTCACACATCCTGGTGATTCCTGTACAGGGAAAACAGTATCAGTGGGATCCATGGTCCATGTTCATGTGCCATCCATGTTGCCTTGTGCTACGTCCATGTGTCTGTATCTCTGTGTCTGTGTGTGGCATCCGTGTGTCCATGAGCAACGGTCATCCAATTAAAGGAATTGTGTGCTTTTTTTGCTTTACTTTAAATTATTGAATAAATAAATACATTTATATTAAAAAAATGGCCTGGATTTGTGCAATTTTTTTAACACTAGCAGAAGGAAAGCTATGGTTCCCACAGGCAGCTCATTGTGAGTGGTCCGATGAACTGCATTGATCTCAATGTGATCACCGCCATTGATGACAGCATCCTTCATAATCCGGCACCTGGAAATAGGGCAAACTGTACGGCTTTTCCCAGATGCCGCAGCATGTCACACTGATAATACAGGGGTGTCATCAGTGTGTACGTGTGCGGCATGTATTTCATCTGTGGTGCTGGTAAAAAATTGCCATGTCTGCAGGTTTTTCACATTGATGCGAGGTCCGTGTGAAAAAACCTAACATGCACACCACCATTAAATATAATGGGTGTCCGTATTTGCAGTCCTTAAAAAATGGACCACATACAGATATGAAAAACAAATGTGTGAAGGGGGCTTACGGAGGGACTGGATTACATTTCTGACAAATTTTACAACTATTTTAAAAAGTGAAGCTAAATTAAAAAAAGCAAATTAAAAAAGATGCAAATAGAAATTTGAATTTGGCACAAAACACAAAAGAATGTAAAAAAATAAAAGGCAAATGCAATAATGTATTGGACCTTAGTTTACCAATTTATACTCCTAATACTCGTTATACTCCTAATAAACATTGAGGCTATGAGTACACCATGCTTAGTAAAGGAAAATAATTATTGTAAAAAGAAAAAAGAAGCTATACTGGAAAAGGGCACATCCCAGAAAATAAAATCATTTCCTTTGAAATTCATATAAGAAATACCTTCTGTACAAAAAATATCAATTGCATGCAAATTAAAACCAATTAAAACCTGCACAGAACAATTCACCCAGAAAAGAAAACAGTCTAGGCTCAAATAATGTATACTCAAATCTCTTACAAAAAAAACCCTGTGACCACAAAAAGTACAATAAATAGGAAAAATAATAATGTGTATCTAAGAAATAACACATAAAAGGTACCAATAATGAAAATCTATAAATTAAATAACTACCAGTCCAGAGGAATGAAGTAAATGATAAGGTGATTAGAAAAGTCCTTATGAGGGGCAGGAAAATTGACACATGTATCTCAAGTTTCTGCTTCCTCAGGAGGTGGAGTTAATATAGATGTGTCGGCGGTTTATATCTTTTAGTTGTCAGTTTTTCATGGCTATCATGAGGTCATCAAAAGTTTTTTAATCAATTTTTCTAATGCAATACGAAGATTCCATTATTACTTTAATAATGTACCACTCTTTTTCTCTATATCGGGCTCTTAGTTCACAAACTTTATAACCCTCATTAACATGGATGTCTTGCAGAATACTAATAGGATATATATTTTTTTTCTAACTTAAATGCCCGCATTTGGGCTAAAAATCATTTTATGGATTTTGGCTTCATTAAAAATTTAGCATTGTTTGCCACCTACAGCCTCTGTATTACACTGTCTTTTGCTGGCTGCGGAATCAGGTAATGGGGTCGGCCACTTTATCTTTATTCTAACAGATGTGTTGAGAACATGATTTTGTGGCATTTACTATTTTATAGGTATTACAGGTTCTTATCCTGCTCTTATTAGTGGAGCTTTCCTTACAGACTGCACAGCTCTCCAGTCCATACAATGGCTGTTTTTCAAGTGCACATTGCATTTGTAGCTCTGCTGCCCTCTGTGACACTGAGTCACTTCACACGGCCAAACCGTGAGTCAGGATAGTCAATGAGTCAAAGATCAGAAGCCAAGAGGGTACGTCATAAACAGAGAGATGAGACAAAGATGTAGTCAGGTAATGTTCCCAGGTCAGAATACCAGAATTCACAAGATAGTGGATCAGAGCAGAAAGTTTTAAATGAATGGTCAGAATTAGGTCCAAGGTCAGGCAATGAAAGATCCACAAACAGAACAAAAAGCACAGAGGAATAAACCACACAGTAGATAAATGTACATCTGGCAGAGATCTGAGAGAAACAGCCCAGTTAAGTAGCCTGGCAATCACCTGGGACAATGAACAACTGAAGACAGCCAGGGCCTCCCAGTCTCCAACTAGATGGCTGAGCTGTCAGGCAACACACTGACAGCTCAGCACACCCCATCACCAGAGTGGATGACTGAACTGTCAATTAAAGTACTGACAGCTTTGGCACACCCCTGTACCAAATTGCAGTTTTGAACTGTCAGTAACTGCATCCCAGACCACTTAAGGGTGAAACTAGTGCCAGTTCGATACTTTCTTATACCTATAGTTTTTTTGTTGATAAAGTACAGTATTTTTTTTTATATATTTTTTAAATGTGATTTGTAAATATTGTCTTTAAACATGATTGGTTTCCTTTCTGTTGTGGTTTATGTCTTAACTATATCTTTTCATTTTTATAGCAATATTAGTCTTTTTACAATGTTAACTATCTGTTCACGCCTAGGTAGGCGGTTCCCCTTTTTTAAGTGTTGATGTTTTCTCCTCACTATTTAAACTCCTTTTCCTTGTTATACTGATTGTGCTATGTAGTTTTTTTAAAAAAAAGAGCTTGGTGAGAGCATGAAACACGTCAAAATAAAAACTACAATACTGGTATTCCACTCTGGAACTGCTTCCTTTATACAACAGCATGTCTACTCTGTAAACGTCAATCTCCTTTTTTTATTACCTGATTTTTCTTACTTTACTGATCACTGTTGTGTCAACTGATGCTGCCATTTCTTTAGCGCTGCATGTTCACACGATTTCTCATCACCTGCGATGTTAATGGGTGCGACGAATACGCAGATCAATGCCTTGGTTCTAGCAACATTACAAGGACCTTACTGCACATCCTCTGCCCCATACACTGATGGCACTTGATATTCCAGTGGAGACAGGTCACTGAAGCAAGAGTGATCTGCCAGATACAAGAGGCACGAGGGAAAAGAAAGGCAGGAGAGCTGCGAGTGTATTGTTCCACCTCAATGTAGTTTTGGCTAATTTATATGCAATTTTAACAGTGTATTTTGAGAGAAATGGCAAAACAAATTTCTACAGCTAAGTTATGGATTTGATCTCAATAAAAGTGCCTCCATGTACAGTACATACAATTAGTTTGAGGTACAAAATACAAAAAACAGCATGACAGGTTACCTTCATGTCACGTTTTCTCCAAAGAAAAGCCTATTTGATTTTCCTGTGTGATCCAAAAGAATTTAATAAACAGTAACATTTTAGCTCATTTCTGTAGTTTGTTTTATGATAGAAGGGATTTTTTTTTATCTCCGCCTATCACGATCTATTAATACATACTAATTGTTTATTCTTTTCTTTTGTGGTTATTTTACATTCATCGAATGATATTTTTTTACACATCTATTTGTGTAATTCTAATCAGTATGTTTTATGCTAATGCCTGAAATTTTTTTTATTTTCTTTATAGTGCACTTGTGAATTCTAATTAGTATCTGTTCATATTTTGCGGTTGCGATTCGATGTATGATTTATCCTTTATGTATTTTTGAAATTCAAAATAGAGCCTTCTTTCCATCATATGTTTTACTTTTTACAAATTAATGTTGGTGGCATGTGATAAATGTAATCATCTGGCTGCACTTCGGTTTGTTATTCATATTAGTGATGAACAGATATTTTGAAATTCAAATTTGCTGACTTTTCCCGTATCTAGAGTACCTAGAATTGCCTGAAAATATGTGTTTAACACTCAGCGTTTCCTTTGGACTCTATTGATCTTGCTTTGAGCTCTATAAGGCAAACAATCCTTTATACTGTCCAAGTGACCTCAACTTGGGCTAAGGAAAAGTGGATGGTAAGCGATAGTAACCAACACCTTTTTACCACATGTAGCAGTTTCAGGCATCGTAAGCTACTTATATTGTATGGAAGGTCCACAAATTATCCCTATTTGGTTTGGGGGCTAATGCATGCCTTGCTCCTGTTCATTACACACACGTGGTGCAAGCAGAAGAATACATGACATTTTCATACAGTTGGGTGCAGTACTGATCCCTGTTTGGGAAGGGTCAATAGCTTAGTAATTTACTAAGCAAAAAAGCAATACTTTGTTACAAGCCATCGAAAAAGTATCCCTTCAATCACAACCTGGCTTCTCCAAACATCTTCATGGAGCCAGGTGACCCTCAGGTCCCAATCCTGACTTTCTCCAAATGTATCCATGGTTCATCGATGGTCAATGGAGCAGATCTGTATTGTTCCAAATGAGGCCGAAGTCATCTAGGTTGGCATACTGTAGAATAATCTGTGTCACTTGGAATGAAGCCATGATGTCTTGACTGCTGTTCTATCTCTGGTCCTTTGAATGTCTTGGCTGAATCTCTGTCTTTATAGAGGCATGTAACCTCTTTTTATACTTAACAAGTGTCCATCATTCAGTATTAACATAAAGTGTAAGAATGGAGTTGAGATCAAGTAGCATTACTTGATTATTTAGTCTATTTTCACAGTTTTTCCTCCTTTTTTGAAATCATCAAACTATCTGGTCTACATAATGCATAATTAGCATATCACTGAACATCACTAGTCATCAAAGATATGAGAACAATATGTCATATGAAATTTCAATATTACAGGCTTACACAGGAAAAAGTCTGTTTTCTTGAACAACCAGCGAGAAACACTTAAATTCAAGAGTCAACATATAGATAACAGTCTATACTTTCTGGCTTGCTAAAAATGGTTGTCTGGTTAATTAGATGTAATGCTGTTTCTTCACAACCTCCTAAGTAAAAATGACCAAATTGTGCCAAGTTAGTTTTCCCGCCCCATTGTCATGTGACTCAATAGTGTTACAAGGTCTCAGGTGTGAATGGCGAGCAGGTGTGTAAAATTTTGTGTAATTGCTCTCACACTCTCTTATAGTTGTCACTTGAAGTGTAATATGGCACCTCATGGCAAAGAACTCTGAGGATTTGAAAAAAAGAATTGCTGCTCAAAATAAAGATGGCCTAGGCTATAATAAGATTGCTAACAGTGTGATTCTGAGCTGCAGCACAGTAGCCAAGATGTTGTCTTTTCAAAATAGATGTATGAGTGCTATTAGAATTACTGAGTGAACATACATATATTCCCTTAAAATTACACTTTCATTATAGATATTTAAAACCGCACCTGCCCCAGTGAACAAATTTGGAAAATACCAAAATTACCTAGACCATCAAAAGCCCTACAGCACCCTGCGATAAGCCTGATTCAAATTATTACTATTAGAATTACTGCAAAGGTTAAAGGGGTAGGGGGTCAGTGTGTCACTGCTCAGGCCACTGCATCAAATTGATCTGCATGGCTGTTGTCTCAGAAGGAAGGCTGAAGATGGTATATAAGAAAGTCAGCAAACAGTTTGCTGAAGACAAACAGACAAAGGACATGGATTACTGAAACCATGTCCTGTGGTCTGATGAAACCAAGATAATCTTATTCGGCTCAGATGGTGTCAGGCAAGTGTGGCAGCAACCATGTGAGGAGTACAAAGACAAGTGTGACTTGCTTACAGTCAAGCAGGTTGGTGTGAGTGTCATGGTTTTGTTCTGCATGAGTGCTGCCAGCTTTGGGGAGCTACAGTTTCAAGGAACCATGAATGGCATGTGACATACTGAAGTAGAACATGATCGCCTCCCTTTGGAAACTGGGTCTCAGGACAGTATTCCGATATGATGATGACCCTAAACACACCTCTAAGATAACCACTCTTTTGCTAATTAAACTGAGGGTATAGGTGCTGGACTGGCCAAGCATGTCTCCAAACTTAAACCCTATTTAGGATCTGTGGGGGATCCTGAAATGAAAGTTGGAAGAGTGCAAGGTCTCTAACATCCACCAGCTCTGTGACGTCATCATTGAAGAGAATTTCAGTGGCAACTTTTAACGTAACTATTCTTTCAAGAGTTATTTACAAGTTTATGACCACTTATAAAATGTGTTCAAAGTGCTGTCCATTGTGTTGGATTGTCAAGGCAAAGTAGAAAAAGTTCAGCTCACCGTTACAGGCGTCTTGATGATCGGAGCACGGATCCATTGTGTTAGACTTGCAGTAATACAAAAAGGAAAATATCCAGCTCAACGATATAGTGAAACCAATATTAGATTCACCATGCAAAGTGACAAGTTGAGGATAAAAGCATCAGCATAATTCAAGATGGAAATGCGATATCAACTTGTTTCTGGTGGACTAGCACCCTTAATCATGTCACTTTGCATGGTGAATAAAATATTGGTTTCACTATATCGTTGAGCTGCATATTTTCCTTTTCATATTGTCAATGCAACCCTCTTGCAGCACTTTGAACACATTTTATAAGTGGTCATAAACTTGTAAATAACTCATGAAAGAATAAAGTTATGTTAAGTTTGACCTTCTTCCCACTGGAAAAAATAAAGTAGGTTCCAAAATGGCTGACTTCAAAATGGCTACCATGGTCAACTCCAATCTTGAAAAGTTTCCCCCCTCCCATATACTAATGTGCCACAAACAGGAAGTTGATATTACCAACCATTCCCATTTTATTTAGGTGTATCCATATAAATGACCCACCCTGTATATTATCATTTTTGTTTGTATCTTTATTTAGAATTTTGTTTTACTGTATCATGGTCCATTTTAAGTTAATTTAACTGCCTTGTTCTATATCCCGTGAATTTGGTCCTTTATGCCTTACAACAAGCATACCATGCTCATGTCTCACAAAACATATTAGTTCATGTCACTATGAAATCTGTCAAGCTGTGAAAGCTGTTTATTTGCTCATGGATGCTATGAACAATTTGTTGATGTTGAAACTTTCTTGAGCATGTTGTGACCATACCAGTTACCATGTCTTGCAGTTTATGGATTCAAGATTTGCATATGCAACTCCAATTCCTAGAAAAAGATGGGGCACTGTGTAAATGTAAATAAAACAAGAATGCAATAATTGGGAATTTTTTATAGCCATATATTGGTCACAATAATAACCAACAAACCCAATAAATAATTAGGGCAAAAACTCAAAATACAAGTCATACACCAAAATACATGAGTCTAAATTGCCAAATGTACAAATTTTATTAAATGCAATAGCATGATATACATCACTCAATAAAGAACATAAATAAAATAGGAACACTGCTATCCAAATTGGGAGCCTATATTGCACAATTGCCCAAGAATGTATGTACTAATAGAATAAGTGCATAAAGACTTCGTACATATCCTAAACAGAGGTTTCAACCATGAAAAATGCATCTGAACTGAAAAAGACTTTCCACAGTGGAAACAGGCATAACCAATCAACAAGTTCATATGGATTCCAGGTATACATATTGTACAACTCAGCTATCACTAAGTACCTCGAACATATAGCATTATGATATGAACCCAATCAAAGTTTAGTAGATAAAAGGTATTTAAATCAAGGCACTTACATAGTTAAAGTGTGTGGCACTGGCTTCCCTGTCGCCCCAACGCGCGTTTTGCTTCTTCGTCGAAGAAGCGAAATGCGCGTTGGGGCGACAGGGAAGCCAGTGCCACACACTTTAACTATGTAAGTGCCTTGATTTAAATACCTTTTATCTACTAAACTTTGATTGGGTTCATATCATAATGCTATATGGTCGAGGTACTTAGTGATAACTGAGTTGTACAATATGTATACCTGGAATCCATATGAACTTGTTGATTGGTTATGCCTGTTTCCACTGTGGAAAGTCTTTTTCAGTTCAGATGCATTTTTCATGGTTGTAACCTCTGTTTAGGATATGTACGAAGTCTTTATGCACTTATTCTATTAGTACATACATTCTTGGGCAATTGTGCAATATAGGCTCCCTATTTGGATAGCAGTGTTCCTATTTTATTTATGTTCTTTATTGAGTGATGTATATCATGCTATTGCATTTAATAAAATTTGTGCATTTGGCAATTTAGACTCATGTCTTTTGGTGTATGACATATATTGGTCACAGCAGAATTTAGAAGACACATCAGAAAGTGAAAGTTAGACATTTTTATATTTCGCTTGAAAATATTAACTAATTTAGAAATTGATTACAGCAATAATCTCAATGCAGCTGGTTCAGAGCCATGTCTACCATTGTGTAGCTTCCCTCTTCTTTTTACATCAATCTGTAAATGTCTAGGAAGTGAGTAGACCAACTACTGAAGTGTTGGGAGAAGATTGTTGTCCCATTCTTGTATGATATAGCATTCTAGCTGCTCAACAGTCATTGGTCTTCTTTGCCAGTTTTTCTTTTCATAATGTGCCAGATGTTTTTCCAGAAGTTCAGGACTGTAGATAACCAGTTTATCACTCGAACTGTTAGCGCTCCCTCAAAACACACTTGTTCAGAGCGGCCTATCACGTTCACTGATCAAAGTCATTCTCTGTGTAAGTGTGCTTGTGTAGCCCATTCACTATCTCCATCCATCCTTCACTCCCTCAAGATGGCTGGACCTTCATTGTAAATACACAATTGTAAATACACACCTGTACTTTGTATCTCCCCCACCTCATTGTAGATTGTAAGCTCTCACGAGCAGGGTCGTCTCATTTCGTCTTATTTTGCTTCAATTATTGTATTGTTAATGTTGTTATTTATGACTTGTGTTTTGAAACTGTTAAACTGTAAAGCGCTGTGGAATATGTTGGCGCTATATAAATAAAGATTATTATTATTATTATTATTATTATTATTATTATCCTGCAAAGCCTTGCTGTAGCGATGGATGCAGTATGTGGTTTAGCCTTGTCTTACTGAAATATGCAGGACCTTCCCTAAAATAGATTTCTGGATGTGGGCATATGTTCTGAAACCTATTTATATTGCTCAGCATTGATAGTGCCTATCAAGATGTTTATGCTGCCCATGCCATAGGCAATAAAGCAACTCTATACCATCAGAAATGCAAGTTTTGGAACTGTGTGCTGATAACAAGCTGGGTGGTCCCTTCTCTTTTGAGTACCCAAGTTACGGTATCTGTGGTTTACATAAAGAATTTCACATTTTTGTGCATCTGAACGCAGAACAGTCTATTTTGCCTCAACCTATTTTAAATGACCAATGGCTTAGAAAAGCATATTTTCTGGATGGTGTTGATATTTGGCTTCTCACTTGCATGATAGAGCTTTAACTTGCACTTGTGGATTTTATGGTGAACTACATATACAGACCATAATTTTTGGAAGTACGTATATCTGAGCCTTGCAATGATTTGCAAAAATTATTTCTAAAATTGTTTCACAATTTTTAGACTCAATCTTTGTCTCTGAGAGACTCTTTCTGTTTTCTATACACAGTAATGTGATTTAGTTTTGCTGTTTTTCCTTAGCATCATGTACATTTCCAACCTTTTGTTAACCCATTACAAACTTTTTTGAGATGTGTTACTGCCATCAATTTCTCAGTGAGTTTATTTTTTCAGTTGAAATGGAAAAATGTTTAACTTTGAACTTTTGATATGTTTTTTATGTTCTATAGTAAATAGCATGGCTATAAGAGATTTCCAAATCATTGCATTCATTTTTCTTTAGATTTTACACAGCTTCTTAATATTTTTGGAACTGGGGTTGGAAGTAGTGATGTGCGAGCACTAAAATGCTCTGGTGCTCATTGCTCGGGTTGAGCAAATAGGAATGCTCGGGTGCTCGACCAGAGCAACGAGCCTAATGTAAGACTATTGGAAACTCGAGCATTTTTCCGGAGGCCTCCCCAGCAGTCAGCAGAGGGACTAGAAATTGTGGAAATTGATGGGAACAGTGCTCAAATGACATGGGAACAGCATGGGGAAGACCCCTGGAAGCATTTCTGACTCCCAGGTCACTGCTGTGAACAATGTTGTCAGAGTCTTAAGCCACTTTTACAGACTCACAATAAAATATACAAAAACTAAACAAAAATGGATTTTCCTGAAAAAATATGTTAAGCAACATCCTTTCCAGGGTAATGACTTGTATATAAGGCAAAAGAAATAACCAAAAACCAAAAGATCCTTCACACCTATGTTTGCACATAGCGTTTTTGAACTTTAGCATTGCTTTCAAACAAGACAAATTAATTCACTGTGAAATGTCATTTTAACATTTTACAACCTTATCTGGCCATGTGATGTGTGACACATCATCAGACACATCCTGTTTCATTTATGAAGGAGGGACTCTGAAAGTCACAAACCTATTTTTATAAGGCCATCAGGCGGCCTTTACTATTCTTAAAGGGCCAGCAGAGAGCTATCAAACGGCTATGCTTTGTTGTTCCCATTATTAAACAGTGTCTCTTATAATGTTGTTGCATATGCAGTGAGTGTAAGGGCTCTTTTGAAGAGACGTAAAGGTGGGCCTCCTGAAAACAATGTTCCCATTATTAGGAAGTGGTCTCCCATACTGTTTGCTTATGCATTGAATGCATGGGCTACCAAAAATTTGGAGGCACGCCTATAACCCTTTGAAGAGATGTAGATGAGGGCCTCGTGAAAAAATGTTCACTAAGTGTATGGGCTGTCAAACATTTACCCCTGGGGGGTATACATGAACATACTGTATAACAATTTTTTTATGGGCATCATAAACACCCTTTAAAAAAATTTGTGGGTGTTGCATCACGGACCATAGTCACCCTGGTGATATTGTGGTGGAAAACGAGGACAACAACAAATAGCCAAAATCAGGAAGTGTATAACCATGTGTGGGTGTGAAGAGGTGCATGAGACTAGACCTCCAAAATAGACCCTGAATTTGAGTTTATGTTACACTGCTATCATTCAGTGGTGTTGAGAAGTCTGGCCCAATCCAGCCCTTGTTCAGTTTTATGCGAGTCAGCCTGTCAGCATTTTCAGTTGACAGGTGTATGAGCTTATCAGTTATAATTCCACCAGTGGCATTAAAAACACGCTCTGACAAAATGCTAGCAGCAGGGCAGGCCAGGACCTACAAGGCTTAGAGAGCCAGTTCATGCCACGTGTCCAGCTTGGATACCCAATAATTATAAGACAAAGAGGAATTACGGAGGACGGCGGTACGGTAAGCAAGGTACTCCCTCAGCATCTTCCAAAACTTTGCACTCCTTGTGAGAGTACCCCGCGCCTCAGGGGATGTGCAATGGGAGGGTCTGAGAAAACTCTCCTAGAACTTTGACAGTGTTCCCCTGCCTCTGCTGGATTGGAGTTGTGTCTCTCTTGCCTGTACTCATTGATTGTCCAATGAACTGTGACCTCAGCCATCAGCGTTTTCAGATGAGAATTTTTTTTAGTAATTTTGCAACAAGGGCCTTCTGGTACTGCCCCATTTTAGTAGACCTGTCCGCCTCAGGAATAAGAGAAAGTTCTCCTTGTAGCATGGGTCTAGAAGTGTCATCAACCAGTAATGAATGTCACCCAAAATTTTGAGAACATGAGGGTCATGGGAAAGGCAGCGTAACATAAACTCAGCCAGCCATGCATGCCAGACTGCTAACAGGCAAGACTTTTGTGTCCTCACCAAGAAGGCAACTAATCGTGCTCTCCTCATCCTCCTCCCTGTCCTAAGGCCATCCATGCTGAAGAGACGGTATGACAGTTGTGCAGGTAATACTGTCTATAGCGCATGAAACTAGCTCCTGTTCTTCCTCCTCCTCTTCCTCATTGTCACCCAATCCATCTTGGGATGAGAGTAGGCTAGGCTGAGTGTAATCACCCTGTATGGTTCTTTGCTCCATCTCATCATGGTCCGCCTGCAATGCATCCTCTTTTATTAATTATTTTAATTATGGCGTCTTTGCCGCTCACCATTTTGGTTGAGTCCTCAAAGTTTTGGAAGATGGTACATATGTCTGACATCCATGTCCACTTGTGAGATCTTATGTGTGGAGTCTGAACTGAATACCGATGGCCTTGTTGATGCTCGTAGTCAACTGCCCTCTTCTGCTCACAAATCCTTCCCAACATCTGCAGAGTTCCAATGCGTGGGGACATCACACACCAGTCATTGAGCTGGAAGCTGCAAATGCTGCTGAAGCATGGCAAGGGCAGCTGAAGCTGTAGCTGACTTTCAAAAATGGGCACACTGGTGGCATACTTTCACAAGCAGATCTGCCAGCTCCGGGTAGGTGTTGAGAAACCGCTGAACCATGAGGTTAAGCACATGGGCCAGGCATGGTACATGAGTGAGCTTACCTCACCTCAGAGCTGCCACCATGTTCCAGTCATTGTCACATATGACCATGCCTGGCTGTAGGTTCAGCAGTGTCAGCCGCAGATCTGCCTGCTTTTCTAGAGCTGTCCAGAACTCTTCAGCATTGTGCGGTTTTTCACCTAAGCATATTAGCTTCAGCACAGCCTGTTGCCGCTTGGCTGAGGCGGTTCTGCAGTACTTTCAACTTGTGACTGATGTGGTCATTTCAGAGATGGAGGCTGAAAAGAAGGAGGATGAGGTGCAGGAGCTGTAGACTGTGGGGTCAAACCTGATTGACCCAGGGTCTGCACTCTTCGGCGTCAGGTGGACATGTTCCATCCCCCAAGGTTTGACTGGGTCCCAGCTTCCACTATGTTAACCCAGTGTACCGTCAGCGAGATGTACCGTCCCTGCCCACAAGCACTTGTCCACATGTCTGTGGTTAGGTGGACTTTCTCAGTAGCTGCATGCATTGTTAAGGGCACGGCTAATGTTGTGGGACACATGCTTGTGTAATGCAGGGATGGCACACTGGAAGAAATAGTGGCAGCTGGGGACCAAGTACCAAGGGAAGGCTGCCGCCATCAGGTTGCGAAAAGCTTCTGTCTCCACGAGCCTAAAAGTCAACATTTCGAGCGCAAGCAGTCGCAAAATGTGGGAATTTAGTAGTGTGGCCTGTGGGGCATTGGCTGCATATTTCCACTTTCTTTCCAAGGACTGGGGTATGAACAACTGAGCGCTGCGCTGGGACAAGGATGTTGATGTGCTTGCTGATGGTGATAGTTGAGTTTGTGCAGCAACAGGTGCAGGGCAGGAGGCATCTTCCCATGCACCATGGACAGAGGATTGGCTTGCACGCACAACAACGGAAGAAGGCTTGGTGTCATTCGCAGACACTCTTCCTGGACCCTGGGGTTTGGTCCACAAAGTCAGGTGCTTTGCTGCCATGTGCCTGATCATGCTGTTGGTGGTCAGGCTGATAGTTTTGCTACTCTTGCTGATGCTGGCCTGGCAGATGGTGCAAATGGCCATTTTGGGGTTATTTGCAGTCTTTAAAAAACAACCAGACTCAGGAAGACCTAACAGTTGGACTGGAAACTTCCGATGTGTTTGTGTTACGAGAAACTGTTGCCTGCCTTCTGTCTGAGACCACCACACTGCTTCTTCCTGCCTGTTGGGGTGATATGCTTCCCTCCCCCTGTGTGTTGCTCTCCTCGCTCTGCATGTCCTCCTGCCAGGTTGGGTCAGTTACTATATCATCCACCACCTCGTCTTCTACTTTTGCACCCTGGTCCTCCTAACTTTCTGCCAATGGTGTCTCATAATCATCCACCTCTTGTGACACTTTCCAACTGTTGCCTTCATGTGACCGTGGCTGCTCAAATATTTGGGCATCGCTACATGCGATCTCCTCTTGCCCTACTTCAAGTGGACCGGGTGAGAGGCCCGAATCTATAAATTGAAAAGTGAACAGTTCTTTGGAGTGTCCAAGTGTGTGATCAGTTGTCTCCGGGCACTCAGCATGGTGGGAGGAAGGAGGATCAGGATTAGGAATATGCGGTCTAGACTCATGGCTACTGAGTCTTAACTGTGTGGAAGACAGGGTGGTGGTGGCAAAGTGACTTGAAGCATTATCCGCTATCCAACCAACAACCTTTTGACACTGCTCTGGTTTCAATAGTGGTGTGCTGCAGTTCCCTAGTAATTGGGACAGGAAGGTTGAATGAGAAGACGTGGGTGTTTGTTGTGACACAATTTCAGCTTGCCCACGACCTCTGCCTTAGTCTCTGCATGCACCATCATGTCCAGTTCCCCGTCCCTTGCCACGCTCATTGCCCATTTTAAATGGAGGACAACATTTTCCTCGTTCAGTACAAATGGCTGATTTTGGAGCGAACTTATATGTGATCCGTGTGACGGAAAACCACAGTTTTAAATAACTCGCCTGTAGATAACTATTTGTAACAGCAAACTGGTGTCAATAACGTCGCCAACACGCTGCAACAAAATTGAGGGTGTCTGCAAACGCTGCGGATTCTGCTGCGGATTGATCCGTGCAGA
The DNA here is from genome assembly GCF_039654945.1 of Dendrobates tinctorius. Lineage (NCBI taxonomy): Eukaryota > Metazoa > Chordata > Amphibia > Anura > Dendrobatidae > Dendrobates > Dendrobates tinctorius. The sequence continues at coordinate 12,368,121 of NW_027361833.1, read as the reverse complement.
TTTTGCAAAATCCGCAGGTAAATCCGCAGGTCAAAAGACCTGTGGTTTATCTGCGGATTAGCCTGCGGTTTTGCCCTGCAGTTTATCACCTCTACAAAGGAGAAGATGGTAAACCGCAGCGGAATCCGCAGTACAATGCAAATCTAAGGGAAAAAAAACGCTGTGTACATGCTGCGGAAAAATCCACCCAGAAATGCAGCGGTTTATTTTCCGCAGCATGTCATTTCTTTGTGCGGATTCCGCAGCGTTTTTACACCCATTCCCTTATAGGAATCCGCAGGTCTAAAAACGCATGGCAAATCCACAATATATCCGCAGGAAAAACGTGTGGATTGTGACCTGTGGATTCTGCCAAAGATAGCCGATTCCGTGCAGAAAATTCCGCACACGAATCCGCAACGTTGGCTGGAGTCACACTTAACGTATAAAAATATGGTCCGTTTTCTGCTGACGAGAATCACAGAAATGTTCCCTGAACAGTGATCCATATGTCATCTGTTGGCAATGCAAGGATGCGATTTTTTTCGCATCTAAGCATCCATGTGACATCCCTATGGCATCCATATGGCATTTTTTTCTTGCAACCTTGCAAAATGGACATTTAACGGTTTTTAGGCCTGAAAATGAGTTAAATCATAATCAGCAATCCTATTTATTACCGTTACAACAGGTGGCACACTCCAATATGGGTAGTTTCTGGCCGTGTTTGTGTTGGGGTATTTCTGGTTTGTGTGAAACATGTCAGACAGACTTACTTTCAACACAACTGAGCGGGTGCTTTACAACTGGCTTTTGTCACGACACTTTGGGGAGCTATACCCAGTGATTGTGGATCCGAGGAGGAGGAGACAAATTTGGGTACATCCGCTTTTGAGGCAACGCCTAACTAAAGGCCAATTCCACCATCTCTATGCATCTCTGCTGACCCATTCTGACAAGTTTTACCAATATTGTCAGATGAGCCTTGCAACCTTTGATCTTTTGTTGGAGATAGTGCGCCCTGGGATCATCTTTAAGGACACCAGGATGCGCAAGTGTATTTCTGCCGAGGAGCGCCTTATCCTTACATTACGGTATGTATTCCTCCTCTATGTTGATGATGTTTCCAAATGTAGCATTTTTTTCCTTACATAATACCTTAGTTGTTATCTTTTTTGTTTTAAGGAGACAAAATATAACCTGTGATTAATCACAATATTTGTCTATTTTTGCAATCACAAAGCCATTGCAAGTATTTTAATGTTGTTTTGGCATGGCTTGTTAGGTACAGACTATAACTTTGATTAATGTGAAATTGTTTTTATATGTCGAAAGGTATGTAATTTTTTTTATTTTTCATTTTAGTTTTAGCTTTCTTACAACTGGTCTTTCACATGCGGCACTGCATCATGAATTTTTAATTGGAAAATCCACAATATCAGACATAGTCTGCTCTACCTATTATGAAATATGGTCACAACTGCATCAAGTGGTCATGCCTGAGCAAAAAATGGAAGACTGGTTGCGGATAGCCCGTGGTTTTGAGGAGACCTGCCAGTTTCCAATCTGTATTGGATCCCTGGATGGGGAGCATATCCGTGTGCGTAAGCCGCCAAACTCAGTATCCCATTCCTATTTTTATAAATAACATTTTTCTGTAGTGTTGTTGGCCCTGGTCGACAGTTGCTACAGGTTTATAATTGTAGATATTGGGGCCTATGGAAGAACTGGAGACTCCAGATTCTTCAATTCTTCCATTATGGGTCGGTGGCTGCGCAATGGTCAGTTGGATCTACCACCATGTCACCTTCCAGGGTCCATCATGGAACCTGTGTCTTATGTCCTGGTTTCAGATGAGGCCTTTCAATTAACCCATCACATCATGAGTCCCTATCCCCATAGAACCCTGGACCACTGGCGCAGAATCTTTAACATACACCTATCCCGCGCAAGACAACTGGTGGAGTGTGCCTTTGGCATTCTTTGTGCCAAATGGTGTGTCCTCCAGTCAGCCATTCAGCTGAGTGAATTTAATGTTAATGAGGTGATTAATGCGTGTGTGATCCTTCACAACTTCACCAGAATACAGTACATGATTACTCATCATCTGATGGTGATGAAGTTGTGTTGGGAAATGTTGTGATGCTTATTTCACATGTGATACCTCCAAGTCGTCAGCCCTCTGGACTCAAAGTGCAGGATTTGTTGACTATTTTGTTTCACCTGAGGGGGTTACTCCATGGCAAGAGAATGCTATATCTATGTTGTAAATTGCATTTATTTTGTTAATTAAAATGCATGTTTGTTATTGAAGTGTGTGTTCTGTTTCTCTTATATTGTGTAAATCTTAAGCTGACCATTATCGCCATTAAAAAGCAGACAAAATTCATATTGGTTCAATTGTTTATAATGTTAAAATATAACTTTTGTAAACAATAAACATATTAGCCTATGGCTTTTGTGCCCAATCAAAGTTGGGCCAGAAATATTTGAACAATTTTTATAAGAAAAATGACCAACAAAAAAATAACTTTTCATGATCAAAAATAAAAAAACTAAATTATGAGTTATGGTAGGTTGGTGGTGGAGATTGCAGGAGGCCAGCTTGAGGTGGTTGCAGGGTTTGAGGCGCAACTTGTACCTCACCCTGTGTGTGTGCATATTTAGCCCCTGGATGGTTGATCTGGCCAGGATCCCGTTGTTGCGGAAATAAGTGGGAAGAGGGATATTGGGGTGGATACTCCTGTGCATTTGGGTACACATGTGTTTCATAACCCCCAATATGGCTATGTCGACCATACCCATGGTGAGACCAGCCTCCAACAGTGGGTCTGAACAACTGGCCATATTGGGCAGGTGGATTGTAGGCTGACATTTGGGCTTGTGTAGGCCAATGTAGGGTTGGAGGGGGATTTGGCTGTGGTGTAGGCACCCGAGGAGGAGGTGGCTCAGATACTGATTGTCTGCACTTGTGTTATTGGGGTCATTCTAAGCTGGTTATTGGTGGGAAGCAGCCACGGTTATTGTGGGATGTGCAGGCATCAATTAGTATTTGAATAGCTCCTCTGACACGCAGTCTGACCTCCCGGGGTAGTGGACGGAGGTACTGGGCCAGACTGCGGGCATAGACTTCCTCACCATCATCGTGGGCAGCCCTGGACTAATAATTTAATACCCCAGTATCAACATGCCTCCTGGTGTCAGGGACTGGAATGTCTCTCCTGCATCGGACACAGCATGGGATGATGGCAGGCTGTGGTGAGGTTTCCAGAGGCACAGTAGAGCTGCTGCTCTTTCCCTGGTCCTCATCTGGATGTTCCTCCTGACTTGCTGATGCCACTGCTGGTGCTGGTCTTGGTGGTGGTGGGATGCAGCTGGAAGGTGCAGAAGATGTGCCAGCCACCTCTTCCCCTCCCCTGACTGGGGCAATAGGGACCTAGTCTGAGCCTGTTTCCCTCTCAGTGAGGTTGGACTGAGTGCTGTATTTATGTGGTTAAAAAAATTGTAGCTATGACCCTGTAAAATGTAGTGTGATGTATGTACTTACGGTCTGAGATCCAGAATGGGAGCCAGAAAAGACCAGCGATCAAAATAGATGTATTTTCTTTTAGTCGGTGCTGCATCCCCACTCCTGGACCGCTGCTGATGTTCCCGCCGGTACTGGTCCCTGATACTGTGCCAGCGTCTCATGACATCAGTCACTGTAACGTAATATAAAAATTAATTAGGACATTGAAAATATGTTTTTACACTTTAACATATATTTTACAGTGTCACATGGCCTGATATTTTAAAATTTTTACCTCAGAAATATGCCACATATTCTTCCAAATATATCACATACTATGATTTTATGGTCTAATGGTAACGTGTTATCTTGCTCAATAATATTAATAAAGGATAGTACTTACTAATTTGTTGCTGGCCCTCAAGAGGTCTGTCGTCATAGTGTGTGAACATCTGGACACATTTGCCTCAATGCCGCCTCTTTCCCATAGTTCTGGCCTCTCTTGGACCAGAACTATCAACATCTCCACATATATGTATGCTGACATACTTGACTCTGTGGAGACGTTCTTCTGGGATGTGTGGAGCGCATTCTAAGCTAATTAGCATGTAAAAACTTCCTGACAATGGATGATTCTATTTCCTGTCACCTGGAGAAGTGTTGCGTATTTCTCACAAGTCACACGCATGGTCCATGTATAATCCATATTTTTCTCGCATCCATAGACTTGCATTGGCGAGTTTCGGGCGTAATATGGTGACAATCGCAGCATGCTGCAATTTATAATACGGCCGAGAAAATAACATGATGGGTGCTGTCCCATAGAGTAACATTGGACTGAGTGCTATGCGATTTTTTTCTCGCTTAGCATTCGTCCGTATTTTTCTTTAGTGTGACTCCGGCCTTAATGTGCCATACATGTATATTAAAGGTTGGGTTCCACTTTTTGGATTGTGTTTAGGACCTGTGTTTTTTTTTTCTTTTGCACTCGGCATCTGTCTGTAATTTTAGCATCTCAAATTTTCTCCTATGGGACTTGAACTGAAAATGTTTGATTATTTGTTCTACATATTACAGCACTAGTGTGTTCAAGAAGAAAGAAAAATTTACATTTTGCTATGAATTATTTAAATGCCACTGTCAATAACAACACAACAGTATTTAAATATTGTGATTGCAGCTACATGTGTGCACTACCACCCCTCGCCCTACTCCTCCGCAATGTGATGGTGGGATACTGATGGCAGCTAAAGGCTGGAGTCACACTGCCGAATTTCTCATGCGATAATCACATCGCATAGCACGGACTGGCCGGCACCTCTCCTGACCTGAGCATGACAGTGTGATGGATTACTATGCAGCTGTCAAGCTCAGGTCAGGAGAGCAGACAGTCAGTGCAAGTTTTACGATGTGATTCTCGGACGAAAAATACGCCAGTGTGTCTTTGCCCAAAGGCATGCATAAGGCTAGCATGTTTGCACTTCTGTGAAGCCCAGCATTTTGCTGGGCTTCATAGGAAAACACACATTTGACTTTATGCTTCAATACAGAAGTACTGCTTTACTTAAAACATGCAGTCAAACAATTGCAGCATCAAGTCCCTAAGAAAACTAAAAAAAGTTTTTCATGAGCATGACATACATCATACATTTACACCGCAAGTCGGAAGCATTATGTAGAGCAGGCTCAAGCAGTGAGCCCTCCCTATGCTGGGAAGGTGATGTCTGTGTTCCATAGCGAGGACTTACTACTAACAATTGCAAGTCAAACAGTGCTCTGCCCATGATTGTTAACTTGTTAAATCTCTCTGTCAGTCATAGATAGCGGCATTTATACACGCCCGCATGCAAGTGCGTAATTCTCTCTATCCATGCTGTGATCCCAGGTCGAGGATGTGTTGTTGTTGCAGCCAGGGGGGCCAGCTGATGACCCCCATTCCTGTCATTACAGAGCTCCTTTGAACCTTACCTGTGGCCGGGCTTCAAAGGAGACCATGATGTCTGCTGTATGCAGCGATGGGGTGGCTAACAATAACAACAATCGGGCTAACAATAACAGTGAAAATTAAAAAAAGATGTGTTAAAAAATCTGAAAAAAAAGAAAAAGCTAAAGTGCAACTCAATCTTTTCCCCAATTGAAAATGAGGATATTACAAATTTAAAAAAAATACACATCTTTTGTATTGCTGCGTTCAGAAAAGCATGATCTATTAAGATATAGATAGCAACCCATTCGGTAAATGCCGTAAGCGAAAAAACATCAAGAATGCCAAAATATTGTTTTTTTTTAACAATACCACAAAACAGGCTGTAACAAATGATAAAATAGTCAAATCTCTCCCAAAATAGTATTAATAGAGAATATTCTCTTGACCAGCAAAAAAGATAAGCCATCATACAGCTCCACTGGCTGAAAAATAAAAATGTTATGGGTCTCGGAAAATGATGATAAATTTTTGTTGTAAAATTCAGATATTTTTTTCACCACTAAAATAATAAAAAAGTGGATATGTTGGGTATCTCCATAATCATATTGCTGAGGAGAATCCTATTGCATGGTAATTTTTATCACAAAATATACTGTACATCAAAAGAATTCCTGAGAAACAATGTCAAAATTGTGGGGGGGTTAACAATTTCTCAGCACCTGGAATTTTTTCCCATTTACCAGTACACTATGTGGTAAAATGAATGATTTCATCCCACAAAAAAACAAGCTCTTATTTGTCTATGTGGACAGAAAAATAAAATAGTTCTGGCTTTAGGAAAAGGGGGAGGAAAAAACAAAAATGGAAATTGTGATAGAATCATAGAATCGTAGAGTTGGAAGAGACCTCCTAGGCCATCTGGTCCAACCCCCTGCTCAAAGCAGGATTTGCTTAATCATCTCAGACAGATGTCTGTCCAGTCCTCTTCGTGAAGGGGTTAAATCTAGTCACATAGTTAATATGGTTGAAAAAAAATCCAAGTCCATAAAATTCCACTGAAGGACATGTAAAAATTTGTAGAACCCTCTTTTTAACTGTTTGAAAATTTAGACATTAAAAATAAGCATGTTCATAAAAAGCTTCACTGTTTAACATAAGAATTCAATTAACTTCCACTGTAAGTGCTGAAAAAACAAAAAAAACCCTAAACATTATATTTGACATTGGAATCTACAGTATATATATATATATATGTCTCTGTATTCAAACTAATCTACAGAATCAAGTCATTTATATTCAACAATATACACCAGAAAAACAAAAACAAAAAATACAATGGTGGAATTGTGGGTTGATGGAGGCAGGGTGTGTGGGGGGTTACTATCTCCAACACATTCAATTTTTTCCATTTTCTAGTACACTGTATGGTAAAATGAACAGTGTCATTCAAAACTGAATTCATCCAGCTTAAACAAAGCCACAAACCCCTCACATAGCTGCTTTGATAGAAAATAAGTACAGTATATACTCGTGTATAAGCTGAGATTTTCAGCATGTTTTTTGTGCTGAAAACACCCCCTCGGCTTATACACGAGTCATACGCCAGAAAGCCAGCGGGGGATTGGGAGCGGGGGAGCAGCTGCAGCCGCTGAAGAGATTATGCTCTCCCTCCTCTGCGCCATCGCAGGTCTTCATCCCTGTGTTGCTGTCCCGGGGCCTGCAGCTTCATCCTGTGTTCAGTGGTCACGTGGTACCGCTCATTAAAGTAACGAATATGCACACAACTCCACTCACATAGGTGTGGAGCGCATATTCATTACTTTAATGAGCGATACCACGTAACCGCTCAGCACAGGAGTGCTGCCATCCCCGGGACAACTGAGAAGCAGGGAAGTGCAGAGACTGTGCCAGGAGGGTGAGTGTGATGGGGAGGATGAGCCATGTGCTTTTCATCTGTCCCCATTCCACCACTGGGCTGTGTCTTCTGTGTCTTCTGGCTGTGATGTTCAGGTCAGAGTGCGCGGCATGCAGCGGTGGAATGGGGACAGGCGATTATCGCAAGTGCTGGGGACCTGAGCCAGTGGCGACATAGCACCTGGCCCCCATAGCACGCCAGTGTCCCCACCTGCTCAGGGCACCAGCACTTGGCCCTAGCGACAAGAGGTGAGTATGTCTTTTTTTTTAATCGCAGCAGCATAAGGGGCATATTATTCTATGGAGTATCTTATGGGGCCATCAAATTTTATGGAGCATTATATGGGGCATACTATTCTATGGAGCATCTTATGGGGCCATCAATCTTTATGGAGCATTATATGGGAGATATTATTCTATGGAGCATCTTATGGGGCCATCAAATTTTATGGAGCATTATATGGGGCATAATATTCTATGGAGCATCTTATGGGGCCCATCATGAACTGTGTAGAGCATTATATGGGGCTCCTGATTCAATTTGGATATTCAAAAACATTTATCCTACTGATGTCTCAAATAGTTTTAATTTTATTGGTATCTATTTTAATTTTTGAAATTTACCAGTAGCTGCTGCATTTCCCACCCTAGGCTTATACGCGAGTCAATAAGTTTTCCCAGTTTTTAGTGGCAAAATTAGGGGGCCTCGGCTTATACTCGGGTCGGCTTGTACTCGAGTATATCCATTAATGACCTTTTTAAGAAGGGGAGGAAAAAACAAAAGCACAAAAGTGAAAATTGACAGTGGCAGAAAGTTATTAAATATGGCTTCATTAAGCAATTTAGCAAGAACTCCACTAGAAATAGGATTTATTTAACTTCATAGCTATTTGATAGAGGCTCTTAATTTGGAGCTTTTTAACAAAAAACTTTTCCTCTAACTAGTATAAAATAAACTGTATGATATTATTAATCAGATCATAAGTTTGGACTTATCTAGATTATCTTTCTTTATTTTACTGGTGTTTTGCTGGAGCTAGATGGAGACAGTTATGCTGAGAATGTTGGCATGCAGAAAAATGATTGAAATAATCATTCTTTTTGATTGGTCAGACAAGGAAAGTGAAAATTTTTTTTCTAATACGTTGTTTTCAGTTCATTGATATTAGTTCTAAAAGAGTTTAGACATAGCAATTATTATAGCATATGCCTTGGTAAGTCTAACAGGAACATTTATCACATTGTACAGGTTTGGATCCAGACATTCACTACTCTGTGTTTGCTAAACAATAATTGGTACACTCTAGCCAAGGTTTTTTTTTTTTGCTTTAAAGCAGCAAAGTATATTTTGACTGACAAGGACATGGGAAATTGAGCATTTGAAAAGTTAGTCCATTTGAACTGTTAATCCATCAACACCTTTTAGATTTTTTATATGTTCTAAAATTCCATAGTAAATAACATTTTAAGTTATAGGGAAATGACACGTTAAGTGCTCTGGGTGTGATAGAGCACTTAACGAGTCTCTGCCTGCTGATGTTTCCCTTCCCAGTGTCAGCATCTTCAGCTTGATTGATAGTTCGCTGTCTGTGTGATGTCAGGCACCAAACAAGGAAATCCGGGCATGTGATTGTGGGGGGCTAATGGGTTGCTGAGGATCTGCTGAAGTTCATACAAGACCACAGGTTTTACTGCAGAATATTAACATCAGCCCTCAGCCGTCAGCTTTCCCTCTACTGATTATGAAAATTACGTGGGAGCCAATGCAATTTTTTTGAAATTTTTTTTGAAAAATTAACAGATATTGTGTTTCACACAGATTTTGTGTGTGTCTTTTATTTAACTATTTATGTACCATTATATTAATGAGGGTATCTGGCTGACACCTGTTCATTACTAAATCTTGGAATTGGTATTACACATTATACAAACAGGATATATATTTATATATTATCTGCATGTCTATAAATGTCAGATCTATCAAAATATAAAATTATCTAATTCGATTGGTAAATACAATAATGAGAGCATTATTCAAATCACCACAATTGTGTTTTTTTTTGCAAGCAAGATGCGTGAAGAAGTGAAAAAAGTTGCATTTATTGCATTTCCATCAACATGGTATCAGTAAAAACATCAGTTCATTGCACAAAAAAATCAAGCCCTCACTCAGCAACATCGACCAGAAAATAAAAAAGTTCCGGGTCTTTGATAAATTGTGACATAAACTAATTTTAAATTTTTGCCTTTGCAAATTTCCTAAATTCCAATTAAAAGAAAACATGCAAGTTTGGTGTTGCCTTAATTGTATGAATTTGGAGAATTGTACTGCTTGGTCATTTTTACTACATCGTGAATGCCTTAAAAACAAAACCCAAAAAACTGTTGCTGAAATATGCTTTTTTAGTAATTTTGCCTTAATTGGAATTAAATGTTTTTCCTCTTCACAATACATCAAATGGTAAAATGGATGGTGTCAATCAATAGTACAATTTGACCCACAAAAAAGCCCTTATATGGCTACATTGACAGAAAAATAAAAAAGTTATGGCACTTTGAAGAAGAGGAGGAAAAAATAAAGTGCAAAAATGAAAAATTACGATGTCTGCAATGGTTTCACGAACTATAACAGTTTTCTTTGTTATGAAAAGATATATTATGGGGTTATGTTTTAAAATCTACCAACTTTTTTCAAACAATTTCCGTACTTTTTTAGCATCTCTAACATATTGTGTCATCTCTAAAATATCAAATTTACTATTATCTTCATTTAACTTGTTCCCTTTTGTTGAAGTTCTTGTAGTTATTATTGCCTTGATATCTTTGCTTTCCATCATTTTAATTATGTTCTCTGTTTATAATGCCTTATATGTTTTTTTAGAAAAAATACACTATTTAAAAAAAATTCATTTGGTTCCAGGAAATCTTCTTTTTTGGACCAATTTCTCTTAATCAGCAAAAAAGCCTCTCGGGTACATATGTAAGACAAATGACTGCTCTTAATGTCATTGTACAAGTTTTTGTTAGTTGGTTAAAAAACTTTTAATATGAAGAACACCATTCTCAATCAAAAATGTGCAGTTCTAAAATGTCAACCCCACAGAAATTAATTATTTCAGTGAAGAAAATATTCAAATTAATTTTATTCAGAAATTAACCGGATTTGCTGTCACCACTATTTCAATGAAAGAGACAATCGTCAATGTATTTCCTCAACAGCATCCCAGGGGTTCAGCCAATAAATAAGGAGAAATAAAAAATTTGCCCCAAATGGCCATAAAAATATTTTCAAAACTGGTAGCAAATTTTTCTCCCATCAAATTCACATTTACTACTCTGTATGCCTGAGATTATCAAACTAAATTCAATATTTAACAAAGATAAGACATGGAAATAATACTGTTTTTAAAAGATGATTACGCAGGGGGCATTTACTTTTTACGTAGGCCCTGGTAGGGTTATGCTGACAGGTTCCCTTTAAGGTGCATGTAATGTTACATCTTGGGTACAGCTAATAAACATAAGAAACAATAAGAACATCATGCCAAAAATAAAATGTGACAGTAGTGTCATGATGTGGGTTTACCTTTATTCTGCAGGACTTCCTTAAATTGTCATAATTGATGGAACCATTCTTTCTGCTGTGGTGAGATAATCTTGAGATGCCCCTGCTATGTGTTGTGTAATGATTGTGCCTGACCATCCTGGAACATAGTATGATCGTACCACAGCTCCTGGCCAGGGGAGGATGCACAAGAGAGTACACAGACATAACTGTATGGGATTGCAGCTGATTCTTTATTTCAGGTAAAACATTGTTTAAAAACAGGCAGTGAAATGTTTTACCTCACAGAAAGAATCAGCTGTGATCCCATGCTGTAATGTCTGTATACTCTCTTTTGCTCACTCCTTCTCCAGGAGATGTGGTACGTTCAGACCATGATCCTGCACAGTCACACAAAGCCATTTCAGAGTACACAGCAGGGGCACATTTATAACATTAGCTCAGCACATTAATCTTTTTGTTTAATATATCCAATTGTGGAAAATATTTTGATTCCAAAGTATATTAATTAAAATGCACTTTGCTCATGGGAAAAACCCTTTAACCTCTTCATAATACATAATGTATATTTACTCCCTGACATGAAAACGCATCTTTCCCCACGCTTGATGGCTGATTTAATCATGTGCCTTTTCCATGGGTGGAGTGATGCTCTAACCATGGCTGTTTACCTTTTGAATCCTGTTATCAATTTCTGACAGCGGGATTTAACAAGCACCGACAGGGGCGCGTGTATTTCCAAACTTCCATCAGTGCTCCCGTGATGTGATCACGAAGCATTAATGGTTTATCATAACAGTCAGGAGTCTGCTGATGACCCTCTTGCCTGTCATTATGATACTACTGTGAATGCCGATTTGTTTTTGGCATTCATAGGAGATTGTGATTTCTGATATAAAAGCAGTACTGAAGCACTGCTATGCACTGCTATGTATAGCACAAATAATGACAGCCTCAGGTCTCCTAAGGGGACTATTAAAAAAAGTAAAAGGTTAAGAAAAAAGTTTTAACCCCTTTCCAACATCAGGCGTAAATGTACGCCGATGTTGGACTCCCCCTGTTTGGTGCAGGCTCTGGTTTTGAGCCTGCACCTTTCCGGGCACATGTCAGAAGATCTATACAGCTGACATGTGCCCACAACAGCCGCAAGTGGAATCGCGATCCACGCATGGCTGTTAACCTGTTAAATGCTGCTGTCAATTTCTGACAGAGGCATTTAACTCGTGCGATGGAAATCCCACCTATCAGTGACCCTGTCATGTGATCACGGGTCATCGATGGGTTTTCATGGCAACCAGAGGTCTCCACCAGGGTTAAAGATATGAAAAAAACTCACAAGAGTTCAAATTTCCTCCCTTTTGAAAAAAAAGTTTTAACCCCTTTCCAACAACAGGCATAAATGTGCACCGATATCAGACTCCCCCTGTTTGTTGCGGGCTCTGGCGCTGAGCCTGCACATTTCCGGGCACATGTCAGCTGATCTGACAGGTGTCTGGACAGGTCTACAGCAGTGTTAAAAATAAGAATAATATAGAAAAAATAAAAAAACACAAAAGTTCAAATTTCCCCTCTTTTGCCCCATTGAAAATAAAACAAAACCAAAAATACACATATTTGGCATTATTGAGTTCAATCTATGAAAATATAAAATAAATTAATTTGGTTAATAAACAGCATAATAAGAAAAAAAATGCCAGAATTATGGTTTTTTAACCTCCACAATATTGCAATAAAATGTAATAAGATGCAATGAAAACATTGTGTCTACTCCAAAATGATATCAATAAAAATGTCAGGTCAGGACCCAAAAGTATATGCTCATCCAGCCCTAGATCCCAAAAAATAAATATGCTACAGGAAATAGCAACAAAAGCAACAATATTTTTTTAATAAATATTTACAATTTTTTTCACACGAGTTAAATATTTTTTTTACATGTTTGGTATCTGCGTACTGACCTGGAGAATCATATTGTCAAGTCAGTTTTATCATATAGTGTACATGATTAGGGATGGGCGAACCCGAACTGTAAAGTTCTGGACCCGTACCAAACACATAGTGTTACAGTTCAGGTCCAGTTTGGGTCCAGGGCTGGCTGTAAAAAAAAACAGCAAAAAGTTAATAATAAACATTATAATTATACTTACCTGTCCAGCGATGCATCCTCCCATCCCACTGTCTCCCGGCTGCATCTTCTTTTGGGGCTGCACGAACACTGCCAGAAAAAGCTGAAGACTGCCCAGTGCAATTAATTTTATGCTATTTTTACAGTCCTCCCTCCCCATCCCATATCTGTAAAGTCCAAGCTCAGGGTTCGGACGCAAGTTTGCGTCATCTCTGGCCCGAACTCGAACTTTACAAAAAATCTCAGACGAACCCGCCGATCCCAATCATCGGGGGTTCGCCCATCACTGTACATGATAAATAAGAAAGAAACAAAAAAAACAATTGTGGAATTGCACTTATTTTGCAATTTCACAGCACTTGGAATTTTTTCCCATTTTCCAGTAGACTATATTGGAAAATCTTTGGTGCATTGAAGAGTACAACTCGTTCCGCAAAAAACAAACCCTCATACGGTCATATTGACAATAATATAAAAAGTTATGGCTTTTGGAAAAAGGGTAGAAAAAAAGAAAAACAAAAAAAGGGAAAATTACCTAAGGGTGAAAGGGTTAATGCTAGCTTGAGTAAAATTTCATATTGATATATAAAAAAAATCTGAGGTTATCAGTATTGTCTTGGTTTCCATAGTAAGAGCTGTGTCTGGTAGACAGCTGTAAAATTATATTTTAGGTTTCATTCAATACCTTTTTTTCCAGTAAGTTTTATTGGAAAAAAATAAAAAATAAATGAATGCATAGACAGAAGCTCAATTCACAGAAGCACCTCGCTTCCATTTTTATCGGATCTGATAGTAGCAAATTAAAACTGAAAGAATGGTATATTTAAATGAAAGGCAATGGATAGCGTTGGTTAGGATTGCTAAAATAATGAAATGCAAAGCAAATCAAAGACAAAACCGTTCGAAACGGATCGTATGAGAAGCTAACTGATGGAATGATTGTTGTAAAAAAATCCCATTAAAATTAATGGTAACAATAAAGGAAAAGCTTCTCTTCATTGTTCTGTAAAACAATGGAATAGAAAACATCTGAGAACATCAGTGTGAAGATAGTATTTGTCTGTTGTTTATATCTTTGAAAGTATTTTTGTTTGGTTTTATATCATTGAGAAGCCAGTGAAAATGTGGATAAACCCACCAACCTCGTTATTCTTATTCCGACTGAAGTCGTTTCGGTGATGACTGCTTGACAGGCGCAGTTTTGTACTTGGCTTTTTCAGCCGATAATTCCATATTTGCCTGCTAAGAAAAAAACGTGATGCTTTCCAAAGCACAGCGGTACAGCTGAGATGAACTGCACGTTAACCTCCTAAATTGTGTAGTGATATAGGATTTAATGTTACCCGTTTCTAATGCACTTTCCTCTTCTATTGTCACTTGTGCGAATGACATTGTAATTCCAGCCACTTACTCCAGCCCACTGGGCATTCCAGCAGGTAGATAATGAGATCACACTGCTATATAACAAAAAGCGCTTCATAATTTTACTTCTATAATTGTGTCCCATTACAAGCTGCAGTGCCAAGTTTTAGATATAAAACCTTCTGCATTCAAAGGTAATGCTTTCATAATGCCTTGCATTTGGTCAATGCTCAATGGGGTTTCCTTCCATCAATCACAAAGGCAAGATAAATGGTGAAAATCTGTTTAGACGTATTTCAGCCTCCCAGATGCTGATTGTTGAATAATTTCCTCTATTTCTTATGTTTGTTTTAGAACGGGCTCATTGTGCACTTTTTACTCCATCTCCATTATTGCTATATTGTTTGCACAGCCTAGAAAGCAGCAATGTCTCCATCATCTGTTTCGGTTTATGACGTGGAAAGAACAATCCAAAATGCAATAAAATAAAATCTAATCAACAGCACGTAAACCGATTATTGAATTCTTCCCAAACTGCATTCTGCAAAGAAAAGCTTTAGGGTAGATAAAATGTGCAGTTCTTTTCCTATTCGTTTTATGTTCTGCAGTATAAAAGAGACAGATGTGAGGCTGAATGAAAAATGAATGAAGAAAATTATGGACAAGCCTTCACATAATATCCGTCTAGGACACTGAACATTAGCATAGGCTCAGGAGGATCATATTCCATTAAATTACAAATAACATGAAAAGTTGGCATATGCCCTCCTCTTTATAGACACATTATGGTATCATAATTTTGTTAAATGCTCTTATCTGAAAGTTAACCTTTGTTTAAAAGCCAGTTAAATACGACTGCTGTCAGACTCTGTATTGCAATATCATTTCCCCCTCTCTTACTGACATTATTTTCAGCTACAATACTAAAGCTAGCCGCAAATGTTATTAATGAAAATACATACAAAATTACCATATAAAGCCAGCATGAAAAATTATTGTGTACATCTGCTTTTAACTCCAGTGTAATCTTTGCTGTTGTTGCACATGTAGGACATTATTATAGCTTATTAGTTATTACTGAAAAAAACTATAAGCTGTGTTCCCCATAGTCTGCTGCCTTTTCACTGCTCCTGTGTACAGTCACTTAACCCCTTCATGACCCAGCCTATTTTGACCTTAATGACCTGGCCATTTTTTGCAATTCTGACCAGTGTCCCTTTATGAGGTAATAACTCAGGAACGCTCCAACGCATCCTAGCCATTCTGTTTTTTCGTGGCATATTGGGCTTCATGTTAGTGGTATATTTAGGTCGATAATTTTTGCGTTTATTTGTGAAAAAAACAGAAGTTTGGCGAAAGTTTGAAAATTTCACAATTTTCAAAATTTGAATTTTTATTCTGTCAAACCAGAGAGTTATATGACACAAAATAGTTAATATATAACATTTCCCACATGTGTACTTTACATCAGCACAAATTTGGAAACAATTTTTTTTTTGTTAGGACGTTATAAGGGTTAAAAGTTGACCAGCAATTTCTCATTTTTACAACAAAATTTACAAAACCATTTTTTTAGGGACCACCTCACATTTGAAGTCACTTTAAGGGGTCTATATGGCAGAAAATACCCAAAAGTGACAGGTGCTTCACAGGAACTAAAGCAATGTGGAAGGAAAAATTGGACATTTTAACTTTTCCAACAAAAATTTTCTTTTAGCATCATTTTTTTTCATTTTCACATGGGCAACAGGATAAAATGGGTCCTAAAATTTGTTTGGCAATGTCTCCTGAGTACAGCGATACCTCATATGTGGTCATAAATAACTGTTTGGGCGCACGGCAGGGCTCAGAAGGGAAGGAGCGCCATTTGACTTTTTGAATGGAAAATATGCTGGAATATTTAGCGGTTGCCATGTCGTGTTTGGAGAGCCCCTGTGCGCCTAAGCATTGGAGCTCCCCCACAAGTGACCCCATTTTGGAAATTAGACCCCCTAAGGAACTTATCTAGATGCATAGTGAGCACTTTGAACCCCCAGGTGCTTCACAGAAGTGTATAATGCAGAGCCGTGAAAATAAAAAAAAATTTTCTCAAAAAATTATTTTTTAGCCTGCAATTTTTTATTTTTGCAAGGGTAACAGGAGAAACTGGACCCCAAAAGTCGTTGTACAGTTTGTCCTGAGTACGCTGGTACCCCATATGTGGGGGGAACCACTGTTCGGGCACACGTCAGGGCTCGGAAGGGAAGTAGTCACGTTTTGAAATGTCGACTTTGATGGAATGGTACGTTTGCAGAGCCCCTGATGTGCCTAAACAGTAGAAACTCCCCACAAGTGACCCCATTTTGGAAACTAGACCCCCCAAGGAACTTATCTAGATGTGTGGTGAGCACTTAGAACCCCCAAGTGCTTCACAGGAGTTTATAACGGAGAGCCGTGAAAATAAAAAATCATTTTTTTTCCACAAAAATATTTTTTTTAGCCCCCAATATTTTATTTTCCCAAGGGTAACAGGAGAAATTAGACCCCCTAAAGTTGTTTTGCAATTTTTCCTGAGAACGTTGATACCCCATATGTGGAGGTAAACCACTGTTTGGGTACACGTCGGGGCTCGGAATGGAGGGAGCACTGTTTGACTTTTTGAACGCAAGATTAGCTGGAATAAATGGTGGCACGATGTCGCGTTTGGAGAACCTGTGATGTGCTTAAACAGTGGAAACCCCTCAATTCTAACTCCAACCCTAACCCCAACACACCCCTAACCCTATTCCCAACCCTAGTCATAACCCTAACCACACCCCTAACCCTAATCCCAACCCTAGTCATAAGCCTAACCACACCTCTAACCCTAATCCCAACCCTAGTCATAACCACAACCCTAACCCCAACACACCCCTAACCCTAATCCCAACTCTAACTCTAACCACAAGCCTAAACTTAATCCCCACCCCAACCCACCCCTAACCCTAATATTAACCATAATTCCAACCCTAACCCTAATTCCAACTCTAACCCTAATTCCACCCCTAACCCTAATTCCAACCCTAATTCTATCCCTAATCCTAATTCCAACCCTAACCCCTTTTCTAACCCTAACCCTAATTCCAACCCTAATCCTATTTCTAACCCTAGCCCTGTGAGAGTTTATCACAGTGTGAGAGTTTTTAACACTGTGAGAGTTTATCACAGTGATCAAAATGAAAAAAAATGAATCTGCAGCCGGCAGGTCCCGGCGGGCGCACTGCGAATGCGCCCGCCATTTTCCAAGATCCGGGACATCGGGACACCGGGACGGCCAGAGGGACATCGGAGGCACCGTGGATGGTAAGAGGGGGGAGCGGAAGGTGGGGGAAGCGGAGGGAAGGGGAGGGGGAGCTGATGTAATGGAGGCGGCACATAGCTGCCGTCCATCGGTAGTGGGGGCCAATCGCCCCCGCCAGTCGGTGTGGGGGGTCGGGTCTCGGTCTCCAGTCATGCCCAATGCTATTGCAGCATCGGCCATGGCTGGATTGTAATATTTCACCAATTTTCATTGGTGAAATATTACAAATTGCTCTGATTGGCAGTTTCACTTTTAACAGCCAATCATAGTGATCGTAGGCACGTGGGGGCTAAGCCATGCCCCCAGGGGTTGACTTCAAAGGGTCCTCTGTGTGTGGGTCAGGTGACCTTTCAGTGACCCCGGTCACCTGACCCACAGGGGGGCAATGAATTCATGACGCTGCATAGGCATCATGGGTCAGATTGGCACCGACTTTCATGACGCCTATGTGGCGTCAAAGGTCGGGAAGGGGTTAAAGCACCACTTCAATGGGGTTTTTTCAGCGCTAGAGTGGCGCTTTAAATGTAAGCCCCTGGCCCCCATTCTTATACTCACCTTCCGGCAGCTTCACCTTTTACCGTTGCCGCTTCAGTCCCGTAGCTCCATCTTGGAATTACGTCATAAGAGCTCAATTCCACTCCCTGAGAGCTAGAGCGAAACTCTCAAAGAGATGTATTGAAAAGGGACCTCTGGCGCGCTCCATGAAACTGGTGAGTGTGAGACATTCTGTCTCTTTGATGAGGAATGTTTGTGCTTTGGGGCGGCCTGTGGGCAGGTCTCTCCTTAATTTCTATGGCTTAGAGCAGGAAGATAAGACTCTGCCTACAGTCCTGCCCCAGAGCACGGGCATCTCTTTAGCTGCAAACTTCTAACACTGATTACACAAGAATCACAAGATGGATTTCTTAAGCCCAGGTATCATTTTAATCAGTTTAACACTGCCAACCTGACAGTATCTGTAGGTTATTGTGCACAATCCTGCTGACTGGTTCACTTTAATGTTTTAAAATAGGATTGACTTCTGCTGGACTTTTTGAGGTCAATTATCATGTCAGAACCTAGGTGTACCTATTGGAGATGAGTGGATCAATCTGAGGAGGATCGAGGTTGTGTCAAATTTCAAGAAGTTTGCAGTTCCATGCTAATTTGAACATTTTGAGATTAAATTTGTGGTTTGCACAAATAAAAAGATCTTGTCTGGAACCATTTCCCACATTACTGAAGCATTAGAGAGTGGGATAATGCAATATTGCGTGTGCTGGCCTCCCCATAATGCCCTGCAGCTATGGCATCTTTCGGATTATCATTCCTTGTATGTTGATATTCAGTACATGGACCATCAGAGATCTGCTGTTGCCAGCAGAGCAGTTTGTATGGCCAAGTTGTTTTTCATCTCCAGTCACTGAGTAATTCTCTCTCTCTTCTGTAGAGTGTAATCTCTTATGATCAACAGGCCCCTCTCTCTCTCTTGATTTTGTTCTCTCTCCCCTGTAGAATGAAAGCTCTTATGGTCAATGGGGTTCACTTTTTATATCTTGCATATAAAGTGTAAGCTCTTATGGTTAGTGGAGTCCTCTCTTGCCTGTAGGGTGTAAGCTCTTAGGGTCAGAGGAGTTTTTTCTCACCTGTAGAGAGTAAGCTCTTATGGTCAGCCTGGTCCTCTCTCACCTGCGTGTAATGTGTAAGCTTTTTGGTCAGTGGAGTTCTCTCTCTCCTATAAAATATAAGCTCTTATGGTCAGCAGGTTTCTGTCTCTCTATTTCCTCTCCCCCACATATATATTTTGCGCAATTACAAGCTTTTCTATATTGAAATTCACAAATTTATTCTCAATAAATCAAATTCTTTATGGGACTTTTGCAATGCCAAATTTGAAACGATATGCTAATCTCTACTACTTGTGGTTCATCTGATACTCTGGTGGTTTATTTCCACTACATAGTACAAGACCAATTGCAGCGGTAGACAGAGAGTTTGCCTCAAGATCATTAAGTTCTCAAATCCATTAATACCCATTGTGCAGTTTCACCACATAAAGGAAGATTCATCAAAATTAGACTACCTATTTAGACTGGCTTTTATTTTTCATAAGCTGTTTGGAAAATGAAAACATCTAGTAGATTGGTTGCTAAATAAATCTGATCACTTTTCCTTTGCACCAGTTTAAAACATCTTGAGCTTAAAAAGGTTTTTTACTACTGTATGAGAAAAGTGGTCCACAATCATATTTATCTATGTAACATAACAAAAATTATAGGTACGCACTCTCTGCACCTGCTTTGGTCTTAGTGTTTTGGCTGCAATGGTGACGCCATGTTGATAGCTCACATTGTCGCTGCAGCTAATCACCAGGCTCAGCAGCTTATGTCACCTACATCAACAGAGCCACTGAGCTCAGAGATTGGCTGCAATGGTGATATGAGCTGCTGAGATTACTGCTACAGCCAAGACGCTGAACCCAGAGCATCAGTAGAGAGCCAGTGCTGGACCCAGAGAGGGTGATTACCTGTCCTGTTTGTTATGCTATGCAGTGATTATTCCAGCAGCTGTCCCCTGCTGGTAAGCTGTGCATGATGTCACTGCCATGCACTGCTTTCAAGCATAAATCAGCTACTGGCATCAGAACAAGATGCCGCAATGGAAAGCAGGGAATGTAAGTAGAATGGTTTATTTTTTAATATTTTTCTGATTGGGGCCATGCATACCAGGATGGGGATGAGGAGGCTATGTATACCAGTAAAGGGATGAGGGGGCCATTCATACCAGGATAGGGATGAGGAGCCATGCATATTATGATAGGGATGAGGAGGACATGCATACCAGGATAGGGATGAGACACCATGCATACCAGGATAGGAATGAGAAACCATGCATACCAGGATAGGGATGAGGGGACAATGGATACCAGGCTTATACTCAACTCAAAAAGTTTTCCCACTTTTTGTGGTAAAATTAGGTGTCTCGGCTTATATTCGGGTCAGCTTATACTCGAGTATATAGTTAGCTAATAACGATGAGTAGGGTTCTCTTTGGCTTACTGATACCAGGATAAATGACTTTTGCTCATTTATGTGCATGATGCTAAAACAGTGCGGTTTCTATATTTGAACTTATGTGGTTACTAATAAATACCTAAATATAAAAATACCTAAGTATAACCAGAGTAGGACAAATAGGAAAAGTAAATGTAAGTTAGAGGAGGAAGAACATTGCTTATCATTTGATTTCTTTACACATACTAATATTACAAGCCTGGAATATAACTGCCTGACTGCTATTACTCTTGGTCTCTGACTGCATTGTTCTTACCTGTCATGACCGCATATGGCGAATCCAGTTTTTCTCTCTTCTCCCAAAAAACCTCCCCGACTCCTAGTATCCCCTATTCTTAAAATAACACAGACTACCATTTTTTCTTTGGATAATTATGGCCACAGAGGCCGATTTATTAACAAACAATAAAACATTAACAATAAACATCCAAATATTAAATGCAAATAATATGAGGGGAGGGTTCTTGGAGCTAAAAGATCTGGCTATAAAAACCTTTTTGGCCCAAGACCAAAAACTAAACCACCATGTTACCCTCAGCCGTCCAACCCAGCTCAAGGGCACCGTAACTCCCGTTCCGGGAGACTCACCACCAGAGCTCCCGAGGTAAAAACCCCGTCCAGAGCCCATAACCAAAAAGCCAGATCCCCCATACCATTTTTTTAAAACTGTCGGGAATATTACTTCCAACTCCTTCCCCGACCAATCACCGTCAACTCCAAGAACCCCGCCCCTAAGCCACTGTGACGACAGCAACAAGCAGCGCCTCGTATAAATTCCCACCAAAATCCCTCTGCTACGTTCTCTCTTTTTTTTTTTTTTTTATCAATTACATAAATCCCCTAACATCTTTAATTTATTCCTGCTGCCTAAAACAGGGAGGGTGGGTGGGTCTTCTCTCCTTCAGATCCGTTGGTGAAGTGTGGCTTTTCCCGCACTTTTCCCCTGACCAGGCTGCCCCCCCCACCCCAAACCCCTCCCCTGGCCCATCACAGTCAACCACTATTACCCGGCCATAACAAATTCAAAAACTTACCCGCCCATTGCAGTCATGGGGGGCTTCCTTTAGGCTGTGCCCCCTCCAGCCCCCTTCTTGACCGCATATGGCGAATCCAGTTTTTCTCTCTTCTCCCAAAAAACCTCCCCGACTCCTAGTATCCCCTATTCTTAAAATAACACAGACTACCATTTTTTTCTTTGGATAATTATGGCCACAGCGGCCGATTTATTAACGAACAATAAAACATTAACAATAAACATCCAAATATTAAATGCAAATAATATGAGGGGAGGGTTCTTGGAGCTAAAAGATCTGGCTATAAAAACCTTTTTGGCCCAAGACCAAAAACTAAACCACCATGTTACCCTCAGCCGTCCAACCCAGCTCAAGGGCACCGTAACTCCCGTTCCGGGAGACTCACCACCAGAGCTCCTGAAGTAAAAACCCCGTCCAGAGCCCATAACCAAAAAGCCAGATCCCCCATACCATTTTTTTAAAACTGTCGGGAATATTACTTCCAACTCCTTCCCTGACCAATCACCGTCAACTCCAAGAACCCCACCCCCCGCCAACCACGAACAGCCCTGACCACCTCAGGCTCGTGAGTGCCCCAAAACCACCAAGGCCCTCTCGATCCCCTCTTGTATTGCCAATGCCCACAGGTCAATGCCGATAGAATTTAAATCAACCCCATCACCCAACCAACAATTACCAACACCTGCCTCCAACTCAAAGTGCCTGACACTAATGCCCCCATTCCTGGACACAAATCCCGACACTGCCCGATTCAATTTGACCCTTGCCCTGTTAATGCCCTTTAAAGACCTCGCCTGCCTCCACTTTTTCCTCAGAACAACGTCCGACCATACAGTCAACACTTCCGGGAAAGATGCCCACAATCTTAAAAAATCGGAACGTATGTCCCTAATTAAGTCCCTCACCGGCCTGACCCCCAAATCGTTACCTCCAGCGTGTATGACGATAACGTCGGGGGGCTCGGTCCAGGCGGACGGACTTGGCAAATTCCGTGAACATCCTACTCCACACCATACCGCGAAAACCCAACCACCGAACCAGAACCTGTCCCCTCCTAAAACCCAACTGCCTACCATCTGGCCTCGCATCAGCTCGCAGCGCACCCCAATACACATACGAATGTCCAAATATCCAGGCAAGCAAGGGGTCGCCACCTGAAAAAACATAACAGATTATGGAAAAACAAATTACTGGACGAAGCCACAACCACTATTAACGTCGAACATACAGTAAGTAGCGATCCGACTGCCACCCGCCAATTCCTTTGATTTTCTCCGCCCCCAGACCAAGACTGTCCTCTTCAGTTGCCGCCCCAATCCTAAAAGAATGGGATCCGTACCTGTCCTGGGGAAGGCCCAACAATCCCCTCTTCAAGACTGCAATGAACTGGAAGCGAGACAAATAGGTGCCATCCGCATGGCACAAAAGAGGCCCCGTCCTACCTGCCCACACATTCCAATATGATTCCAAACAACTACTTGGGCACATTAGTGCCCCACCAATGCGCCCCAAAACTACCCTTCTGCCCCTACCCAGTTGATCAGTTTTTGAACGCCGGATCCAAAAAACGATGCCCCCTGACCAAAATTCCACATCTTCTGCCTGCACCCCACCAGGTGAAACCTTGCTGCATGACACCACCTCACC
This sequence comes from Dendrobates tinctorius, assembly GCF_039654945.1. Taxonomy (NCBI): domain Eukaryota; kingdom Metazoa; phylum Chordata; class Amphibia; order Anura; family Dendrobatidae; genus Dendrobates; species Dendrobates tinctorius. The sequence continues at coordinate 12,344,688 of NW_027361833.1, read as the reverse complement.
AATCCGCATTGCTCCAAAAAAGGCCAAAGAAAAAGCCAACCTAAACAGCACCAACTCGAATCCTGAAGTACAAATACCCTCCAGGACTCTGCCTAAGCTTTCCAACGTATTAAACGAAATAGGTCTTCGTTTATCACAAACTTTCTTACCTCTACGAAAGCCTTTTAACGCCTGTCTTACCAAAAAATTCTTTGTCACGTCCGCCATCCCCTGTAACTTGAAACCGAAAGCCAAGCCCGACACAAATTTGTTTACCTTAGCGGCGGACCAACCGCTGTCAGCCGCCTTCCCGACCAAAAACAATACCGCCAACATCCTATCCTCCTCACTATCAACCCCATCCCATTCTGCCATCCACCGCTGCCATAATCGCCACGAGGATTCGTATGCCGACCAGGTCTGCTGCGATAACGATTCCCGGATTAGTCTTCCCGCTCTTCCAAAATCACCTTCCACAGCTGAGAAGGGCATTCCACGCCCACGGCGTCCGCTCCTGGTGTCAACTCTCGAAAACGCCCCCACTGAAAACGAGACAAAGAGTCTGCTATTGAGTTCGTAACACCGGGCACATGCACTGCTGAAATCCCTGCATTCAACTCCAAACAGCGAAGAACCAAAACTCTAACCAATCTGATCACTGGGGGAGAAGAGGCCGACAAGCTATTAATCACCGCCACAACACTGGCGTTGTCGCAATGAAAACGCACTTTCCGGTTCGCAAACATATGACCCCACACGAACACTGCCACCACAATAGGAAACAGCTCCAACAATGCCAAGTTTTTTGTATGGCCCAGCAACTTCCATGCCTGAGGCCAACACCCCACGCTCCACTTTCCTTTGCAGTAGGCGCCGTAACCAGAACCACCCGCTGCATCCGTATAAATCTCAAAATCAAAATTGCTCAACGCCTCCTCCTGCATCAGTGACCGACCATTGTAATTCTGCAAAAAACGCTGCCAAACCAACAAGTCCGCCCTATGTTCTTTATTCAAACGAACAAAATGGTGCGGAGCCTTTACTCCTGCCGTCGCACCTGCCAAGCGACGAGAAAAAATGCGGCCCATAGGCATGATCCTACAGGCAAAATTCAAACGCCCCAACACTGATTGCAACTCCTTCAGAGTCACTTTTCGCAACTTCACAATCCTATCCACCTCCTGCTTCAACAATGACAACTTGTCCTCCGGCAAACGACACTCCATCCTTTCCGAATCGATGATTATGCCCAAAAAACTTATAACGGTTTTTGGCCCTTCCGTCTTCTCTGATGCAAGCGGGACCCCAAAGTGCTCTGCCATCCAAACCATGGCTGCCAACGCATTCCTACACAACGGTGAATCCGGGGGACCAATAAAAAGAAAGTCATCCAGATAGTGAATGATCGATTCCACACCCGCAACATCCCTTACCACCCACTCCAAAAAAGTACTAAACATCTCGAACAACGAACACGAAATTGCACAACCCATCGGCAAACACCTATCAAGGTAAAAATTCCCGTTCCAAAAACAACCCAACAGCGGAATGCTTTCTGCATGAACCGGCAATAACCGAAACGCGGACTCGATGTCCGTCTTTGCCAACAAAGCCCCTGACCCTTAACGACGCACCCAATGCACCGCCGTATCAAAGTAGGTATACTCCACTGAGCACAACTCTCGGTCAATACCGTCATTAACTGACAAGCCCTTTGGGTACGACAAACGTTGAATCAAACGAAACTTGTTCGGCTCCTTCTTTGGCACTACCCCCAATGGGGAAACAACCAAACCCGCCACTGGAGCCGCGGGGAACGGTCCCGCCATCCTGCCCAATTCCACTTCCTTATTTAATTTCGCATCAACCACCTCCGCATGCATTACTGCCGACCGCAAATTTTTAAACGAAAGCGGAACCACATGGCCGGGAGCCGGAATCCTGAAACCCTCAGCAAAACCGTGCCAAAGAACACTAGCCTCTGCCCTAGATGGGTATCTATTTAGAAAGGGGGCCATCTTTTGAACTCTCACCGGGCTCTCCCCCTTGACCGGCACCCATGTTTGGCTTACCCTTCCCCTTCTTAAAACATTTTGACGCCCCGTGGGAGCCACCGTTACAGTGGGAGCACGCATGCCTGAACTTGCAGTTGGTCCCATACTTGCACTGCCCATCATTAAATTGCCAGCACGTCCCTGACTTTTCTCTTCCTCCCTGGGTTGCCTGACCACCGCTTCCGTGACCTGCCGGCTGACTACTACTGCCCCCGCTCCCGTGAAAGGACTGCCCATACCTCACTGGAGCCATCACCTTCAACCACAGCCCGATATCTTTCTGGTCCCACTTTATCTCTGGCCTTACTGCCTTCCTCTGTCTAAACTGCTCGTCATATCGCAGCCACGCCTGCCCCCCGTATATACGATGCGCCTCCCCAATAGCATCCAAATAACAGAACAAGCCAGAACAATTATCCGGAGACTTTTCACCTATGACACTCGCCAAAATAGCAAATGCCTGCATCCAATTCACAAAAGTCTGTGGAATCAGACGCCACCTCCTCTTTTCCTCCTCTTCTTTCTTACTATCATCTTTTTTCCCCTTATCCAGATTAAATTTTTCTAACGGAAGCAGGGAAAATATCTCAACATACTCGTCACGCCAAATCTTTTCTTTCACCTCTTTTTTCAAATGGGCACCCAGAGGCCCCTCAAAACACACATAAACCTCCCCCTTTGCCCTATCGTCCAGTTTTATCTTATCCCCCTTATCCGTTTCTGTCTGCACCGAGACAGATACCCCCGCCGATGCTCCCTCGTCACCTTCCACAGAGCGAACCGCCTCACCTACTGACTGAGTGACAGAACCACGCCCCGCTAACCATGCCCCCACCGGGGATGGAGCTGCCTCCCCAATTACCCCCCCTTCCATTCTCCTCAATATTTTTGACATAGTATCTAAAATATCCCTCAGTCCAGGCACCTCAGCCCCGGTAGGACCCCTACGCCCCCCTGCCCCATAACATCTCCCATCCTATCTCCAATCTCTTGTAATACAGCCCCTGCGGGCAACAAACAAGACATAGAGCCATACTCACCAAGCTGCGCAGGTGCTGTGTCCCCGCCAGCCGGATATCCAGAATCCTGACGCCTTCCGTCATCCTGAAGCACGCTCGGCTGCTCAAGGCCCGTGTCCCTGGCCTCCTCGTCACCAGGGGGGACCCGAGCATGTGAATCCCAATGCTCCCTTGAACTCCCGCCTGAACGGGATCTGCGACGTTCTCTAGACCCGGACCAGCCTGACCGGTCCGTATGACACTCCAGCCGACTGCCGGGCATCCGGTCGGGGGTGCTCATCTCTCTCTCTACCCTCCTTTCTGTGTTGTCGGGAGGTCTCCAACTACCTCCTCCCGCCCACCGCTCTCTCAGTCGTCCGCACTGTGCTGGGGCCAGGTGGGGTGTCGTCCCGCTGCCCCCTCCCGCCCCCTGCTCCCTCTGCTCTCCCTGCCGTGGTGGGGCCAAGCAGGGCGTCCCCTCGCTACCCCCGCCCGCCCGTCGCGCCACTCCATCTGGCGCCCCGACTGCCAGGCACCCCGGAGCAGTCCTCATCCCTGGGGGTACCTGCCGCCACTCCACCAGCCGCCGTCCGTCCTGTCGCTGCCCGCTGCCGTCCCCCCCGTGTGGAAGCAGACCTGCCGCGGCCTGCTCCGTCTCCCCAGGGCCGGCAGGACGCTGCTAGGCCCTGCGATGAGTCGTCTCCAGCCCGCGACGTCACATCCGGTCTCACTTCCTGCTCCTGGGCGCCCTCCGTTCTCCGGCTATAAGCGCCCACAGGCCGGCTGAGCGGATTCCTGCCGGGATGGGCGCTGGGAGGGGAAGCGACCCCAGTGCCTGCGCCGCCCGCAAGGTCCCTGGAGGGGCTCCACAGCCGTCGTCTGCTGCACCGCGTCACCTCCGGTGACAGCCTTTCGGGGGGTCTGGTCCTTCTTCCTCGCCGGCTGGTCCCTGGAAGGTCTGTTGCTCTGAGGATGGTGGAAAGCTGGGTTTGAGCCATCCTCCCCTCCTGGACCGGGCAGCCTCCTGAAGTCTGGCCATCAGCTGCTCCACGGTCTCCATCTGGTTGCTGTCCTTAAGGTAGGGTCTTCTCTCCTTCAGATCCGTTGGTGAAGTGTGGCTTTTCCCGCACTTTTCCCCTGACCAGGCTGCCCCCCCACCCCAAACCCCTCCCCTGGCCCATCACAGCCAACCACTATTACCCGGCCATAACAAATTCAAAAACGTACCCGACCATTGCAGTCATGGGGGGCTTCCTTTAGGCTGTGCCCCCTTCTTGACTATTCTTAACGCCTTAACGTCCAATGATGGACACAGTCCATCGTTGGACATCTCTCCCGCTTTAATGAGGGCTGCAGCGGTGTGCCCGCATCAAAACTGGAATATGTCAGCTGTTTTGAACAGCATACATGTGCCCGCAATAAGCGCAGGTGGAATCGCGATCCACCTGGGCCTATTAACTAGTAAAACGCCGCTTTCAAATGCTGACAGCGGGCATTTAACTAGAGCTTCCGGCTGCGCTGCCGGAAATGCGCACATCGCTGACCCCTGTCACGTGATCAGGGGTCAGCGATGCGCTAACATAACAACCAGAGGTCTCCTGGAGACCTCTATAGTTGTTGATGCCTGATTGCTATGAGCGCCACTCGGTGGTCGGCACTCATAGCAATGCTATATTTCTGCTACATACAGGCGATCTGAGCATCGCCTATATGTAGCAGCGCCGATCGTGCTATGGCAGCTTCTAGCCTCCCATGGAGACTATTGACGCATGCCAAAAGTGTTTTAAAAAATATGAAAAAAATAAAACCTAAAAGTTTAAATCGCCCCCTTTCGTCCCATTCAAAATAAAGCAATAAAAAAATACACATACACATATTAGGTATCACCACATTCAGAATTGCCAGATCTATCAATAAAAAAAGGATTAACCCAATCGCTAAACGGCGTAGCGAGAAAAAAAATCAAAACGCCTAATTACGTTTTTTTGGTCGCTGTGATATTGCATTAAAATGCAATAACGTGCGATCAAAGGAACGTATCTGCCCAAAGTGTTATCATTAAAAACATCAGCTCGGTGCGCAAATATAAGCCCTCACCCAACACCAGATCACGAAAAATGGAGACGCTATGGGTCTCGGAAAGTGGCATTTTTTTTTAACAAACTTTGGAATTTTTTTCACCACTTAGATTAAAGAGAACCTAGACATGTTTGGTGTCTATAAACTCGTAATCACATGGAGAATCATAATGGTAGGTCACTTTTAGCATTTAGTGAACCTAGCGAAAAAGCCAAGCAAAAAACTAGTGTGGGATTGCACTTTTTTTGCAATTTCATCGCACTTGGAATTTTGTTCCATTATGTAGTACATGACATGGTAAAACCAATGGTGTCATTCAAAAGTACAGCTGGTCCCGCAAAAAACAAGCCCTCACATGGCCATATTGACAGAAAAATAAAAAAGTTATGGCTCTGGAAGAAGGGGAGGGAAAAATGAAAATGCGAAACCAAAAATACCCCTGGTATTTAAGGGGTTAATGAGGTTGTGAAATCTGCACCAACATATAAACATATTATACATTCTTCATTCAACGTGTAAAAAATTGCCACTTGATGTTCTCATATAACAATCATTCCTCCATAGAAGCAATGCTTTTATGAGTAAAAAAATCTATGTTGTATTAGTCAGAGAAACATATTTCTGATATGGAATTATATACATCTATTGACCACGATAGGGCTCTATAGATCTCAGAACTTCATGGGACCTTACCATCAGAGATGAATTTCTTAAAGAGAAGCTGCCATCAGGATTTTATAACACAAACTATTGACATGTATGTAAAGGCTCTTTAGTTTGGATTAAATCCGTACCTTGCTTGTACAAATGTGTTTTGCTGTTTTAGAGAAATCCATGGTTGAAACTGAGCTCTGCCATTTCTTCAGTGTGGAAAACGGTGATTCTATCATAACTGCTACACCCAGTAAACAATGTGATACTGAAATCAGGATCTCTGTCCCTATGTCATTCTGCTCTCAGATTTCATAGCAAAAACTTGTGGATAGATTCCCTTAAGGCTATGTACCCACGTTGAGTAAAATGCATGTGAATTCGCATGCATTTTTCCTGCAAAAAACAAGCGTTTTAATGCGTTTTCTGCTTCCGGAATGCTTGCGCATTCCAAGCAATTTCAAGCACTGCTTGGAAATGTGATTGACAGGTTGGTCACACTGGTCAAGCATAGCGCCTATGCAGCATCAGTAGTAAAAGATAGGATGTTAAAAAAATAAAAAAAATTAAAAATAGTGATATTCTCACCTTCCGATGTCCGCCGGAGCCTTCCCTCCTGTCTGCCACACTCCCGGCATCTACCAGTCCCAGTAATGCTTTGCACAAAGGACCTGAGATGATCAGCGGTCATTCGTGCAAAGTATTACTGGGACTGGAAGATGCAGGGAGCGTGGCGGACAGGCGGGAAGGCTCCGGTGGCCGTCGGAAGGTGAGAATATCACTATTTTCTATTTTTATTTTATTTTTACAGGAATATGGTACCCAGGGCTTGGAGGAGAGTCTGCTCTCCTCCAGACCCTGGGTACCATCTGCACATTGAGCACTCACTTTACGCATGGTGGGCATAGCCACATGCATAAAGTGAGCGTTTCAATGCAATGCTATGGGTGCGGAATCGCCGCGATTCCGCAAAAGAATGAGCATGCTGCATATTTTTCCGCCATGCAATTCCGCAGAAGAAAAATCCGCAGCATTAGCACAGCATTGCGGAATCCCATAGGATTGTATGGGATGCGTTTTCTTTGCGTTTTTGCGATGATTCCGCAGTGGAAAAGTGCCGTGAAAACGCAAAAAAAACTGCATCGTGTGCACACAGCCTTAACGGGTTTTGTATACTATTTCCTATGTTAGATTTCAATTTTGTACAATTGTTTTCTTTTACCTTAGGAAATAGGTCACCAGATTAACAATACATACTGCATACATTAAAAGGGCTATCCGGTCCAAGTCGATAAACCTGCAGTCACTCTGTGCGATTTATGAATCCCTCCAGCGTACACAGTGCCAAACATTCCTTTATATGGGAGAGTTGGGGGAGATAGATATAGTTGTTTAGCCATCAGCTATCTAATGTCTACAGGGACCTTTAAATTGACCATATCTGCTTCTCTAAAGTCAGAACATAGACTAGATTTTCAGGTTTCAGGTCTTTAACAGTCTTTCTATTATTACACTTGCTTGCAAAAAGATGACTTCTGAGTTTATTGTTATTTATGCAATTCCATAGTATATAAAAATACCAACAGAGGTTGTTTTGTATTAACCAAATTTAAAGGGGTTATGTCAACTTCCCAGAGCCCCCAATACGCTACCATATCTTTATAGAACCCTTCATATACTTCCTACATATGTGCTTTGAAATTATATCTGGCTGAGTCCTGCACCACTGCCACCTTCCTGGGCATGCAGTGTGCCCCAATGAAGCTGGGGAGCATACCCCACCAGCACGTTGCCAAGGAGGCAGAGCATTGCGTGCATGTGTAAAATTTGCAAAGAGAGGTTGATGAAGACTGTCTTGCAAATCATGTCACTTAAACTCACAGGGTCGTGGTATTATGATTAGTTTACAGATTAGTCAAGGAAAAACATCTCCTCATGACTATTCAGCAGTTAATTAGCATTTTGCAATGCCAGTTATATAATAGATTTTAGGGAGTTTTAAACATCTATAAAGCAAGAAAATGGGCTTGTTAGGAAGTACCTTATTTTTCAGACTATAAGACACATCGGACCATAAGACGCACCCTAAATTTAGAGGAGAATATTGGAAAAAAGGTTTTTTAATGTGAAAATGGGGGGGTCCATATTATAGTTCGAATTTAGCTTACCCGTGGATGGCGGCAGCAGTGAAGTGGGGTCAAAGGAGGCAGGGTCGTCGCTACAGGAAACTGGTGATGGCAGGAGTGGGGCGATGCATTTGGAAAAAGGCCATCGGAGATGGCGCATGTGCAGATTGAGATCTTAGCTTGTCATTGAGCCGAGTTCTCAATCTGCTCATGCACCGACACTGGCGCCCATGTTCCTGAAGTCCACTGACTTATAGTCCGAAACATATGATATATAAAGAGTTCAATAAAGACATGTTGGTAGTTTTTGGAGATGTGGGAAGCTAACTGGGGAAGGGAATTGCTAGTTCTTGTTAACGTTCAATAACATGTAAGGCTACTTTTACACTTGCCGTGTTTTTTTTGCGGCCCATTTTTACGGGCCGTGATTTTATATCAAATAGCAGGGAAAAAAATGGTGATCTGCAAATACGGTGTACCGCAAAAACAAGCTAACATTGTTATTGCGGTATCATTGAATTGCATTGCGGCCGTGTCCGTAAGTCGTGAAAAATATCGAGCAAGTTCGTTATTTTTTCACGACCCTCATGGCCATACAGTGCATGACCCTCCTACTAATTTTTGCGGCCCCATAGAAATGCATTGGGGCCCAAAAACATGGCAAGTGTAAAACCAGCCCAAAATGTTCGACTTTTTTAAATCTGTGCTTCCAATTTTGGGAAAGCAGCGTAACATGAATCACTGTAATTAAGTAAATATTATACAGCTTGTAAGTAATGAGAGGTCTTCCCTGGTAGGATGTACTGCAGCATTAATGCTAAGGCCTAATGAAACAAAACATCCCCTTGTTACAATAAGGCTGTGTTCACACATAGCATTTTTTGGCGTTTTCGCGGCGGTTTTAAACTCATGATTTTGCAGCAAAAAAGCAAAAAAAAAGCATCCCATGCAATCCTATGTGATTCCGCAATGCTGTGCTAATGCTGCGGATTTTCCCGCGGCAGAATTGCATTGTGGAAAAATATGCAGCATGCTCATTAATTTTGCGGAATCGCGGCGATTCTGCACCCATAGGAATGCATTGTTCTGCTTACTTTCTGCATGTGGCTGTGCCCACCATGCAAAAAGTAAGCAGAACATTTGCGGATGGTACCCACGGTCCAGAGGAGAGGAGACTGTCCTCCGGGCTACGGGTACCATATCCCTGTAAAGAATAGAATTAAAATAAAAAAATCGTCATATTCTCACCTTCCGATGTCCCTCGCAGCGTCACTAGGCTTCAGCAATGCTGCCGGCAGGTCCCGTTCCCAGCGATGCATTGCGCAATGACCTTTGATGATGTCGCGGTCTTGCGATACCATAGCGGTCTCGCGAGACCGCGATGTCATCAAAGTTCATTGCCGCAATGCATCACTGGGAACGGGACTGCCGGGAGCATTGCAAGGATTGGGAACGCTGCGCAGGACGTCGGAAGGTGAGAAAAACACCATTTTTTATTTTTTTTATTATTTTTAACATTAGATCTTTTTACTACTGATGCTGCATAGGGAGCCTCAATAGTAAAAGTTGGTCACACTCGTCAACCACTATGTTTGACAAGTGTGATCAACCTGTCAATGAGTTCTCCAAGTGATGCTACAGATCACTTGGATAACGCTAGTGTTCTGCAAGCTAATTACGCGTGCAAATCGCTAGTTTTTCCATGGGAAAATTGCGGGAATTTAAAATGCGGTTTTCCCGCGGAATGGAATTCCGGAATTTCCGCGGTAACTTCCGCAGGAATTCCGTAACGTGTGCACATAGCCTAATAATTTTAAAACAAAAAGTGTCTCCATGTCCCCTATTTGTAGAATTTTAATTTAACAAAGAGATATTTCCACAAATTTTCTATAATACTTTAAGGTGCAGTTGAGTTGATTGCAGTTAACAGCAGATTTTATTACTTATTCTGCCCCTTGGAAAAACATGCAGTGAATGTTCTCAGCAGGGAACTTGTAGGATACAGCCTTTGACACTTTTCTGACATATATTTTTTCTTTCGGAGAGTTCCATTTCAGTGGAAATAATGTCTCTGTTGCTTTGTTTTCTGCCTGTTATAACTCATGTATGCACTGGTTGTCTAAGGCTGCCAGAATGCATCTCTGCTTAAAATTGATTTACTTCTATTCAGAACAAAATTGGCATAGTTTACATTGTAAATTCTTTCCCAGGAATGAGCTCTAATAGTTGTCATTTTTCTGCTCTACCATACTGAAAATTGAAACTGTGCAGTAATTACTGTACATTTTGTTTCTATACAGTAAAATAGTATTGTACAAGTAATATAAATGTTTTGTCATTTATTTTCTGTATTTCATGTACCTCATTATTTTTTTCTCATTACCCCTTTTCTTATATGCATTATTTTTATAGTTTGTACAGTACATAGTCAAATTTTGATGTATTTTTCTGATTTTATTCCTGATTTTTTTAAATAAATTAAACTTCCGACAAAATGATCCATAGATATTGTGAGGGATCAGCTCTGCGGTAAATGCTAGTTCACCCACGAGGCGTCGTATGTTCATTCAAAATAAACAAGTGGTTTATTAAGATTTCATAAACCATCAGTGGTAACGACAATAAAACAGCTTCTTCCAGGCAAGCAAAGGTATCACAGAACAATCCAGAAAAATAACAAGTTCATATAATGCACATGCTCAGCCGTTTAAATGTGAGTCTTTTCCTCTCAGACCCCAACAGGGTCTGAGCAACCCGTGCAAGGATTCCTCACCTTGCAAAACACACAGACCAAGTGAGACAACCCCATCTGCTTAAATCAGACCATATCAGATAGGAAAGTAGATAGTACCAGTCTTGACCATCATTGTCCACTGCTTTCTGCAACATAGCTTTCAAGGTTTTATTAAGTCTCTCCACCAGTCCATCTGTCTGAGGATGGTACACTGAGGTTATGAATTGTGAAATTTGCAGTGTCTTGCACAACTCCCTCATGACCTTCGACATGAAGGGGGTCTCTTGATCCATCACTATCTCCTTCAGTAGACTGGTTCGAGAGAAGATATGTAGCAGCTCCCGGGAAATACATTTTGCTGAGGAGTTTCTTGAGGGTACCGCCTCTGGGTACCAGGTAGCATAATCCAGGACCACCAATATTTATTGATGTCCTCTTGTGGACTTCACCAGGGGTCCCACAAAATCCAACACTGTGTGTTCGAATGGCACCTCAATGATGGGCAATGGTACTAGAGAACTGTGGAAGTGAGCTATCGGGAAGATCAGCTGGCAGATGGGACATAACCTACAATAATTTGCAATTTCTCTGTGACAACTGGGCCAATAGAACCCCTGGAGGATTCGATCTTGAGTTTTTTCTACTCCAGATGACCACCTAAAACATGTGTATGGGCCATGTCTAACACCTTGTGTCTGTATGGCCCTGGCAAAAGTAGCTGCATGATTACCACCTCTCTCAGCTTAGTGATCCAGTATAATAAATCTCCGTTTATGGCGAAGTATGGGTATCAGGTCTCATTCCCTGCCTCTTGGCAACACTATTGAGTACAGTCACATTAACAAATGCCCCTTTTAAGGTTAAGTACCTGAGTCAGGGGGTTCCAAAGTTTCCCCTGGACACTTTCAGCTGAGGGATGTTGGCCTCCGGGGATGCTGCCTCAGCCTCATAACCAATTATTTTATTATAACAGGGTGCAATAAGTCTTTGACTACACTCTTCTCATGGGATTCAGTGCCACAGTTTGTGTTTATGAATACTTGGGCCACAGGGTAGTCCTTAATGTCACCATGGATACAGCGGACGCCCACCATCTTCCCAGGAATCAGCCAATGAGGATTTGGGGCCCTCACTAGGGTTTTCAAACTCCCAAAAATCCATTCACTTGCACTCTGTTCACTGATATGAGGCATGCCTGTGGTCCCTCGCTCGGTTGAGAGACAGCACTGCAGACAGGATATGCAGAATATGAGCAGCGCCTTCCTGTGCTGCAGTCCATTGGCTCATTGGTCATAGGACAACGGGTGGCTATGTGACCTGGGGTATGACACCTTCAACAAATTATACTTTTAGATGGGGCGTTTGACAACAAATCAGATTTAGACACCTCCTGGGCTCTTGGACACCCCAGATATGGTTCTAGTTCCTCTCTTTTGGGTGTTAACCCCCCCTTTGGGAACCCCAGTAGGGGGATGATAAGGTACCTCTGAACCAGACTCACTAGGTCATTGGCATTACGGGGATCTCCCTGGGCAACTCAGGATTGCAATGGCCCAAGTAGGGAGTGTATTAACCTGTCCATGACAACCCTCTCTACTATCTGTGCAGGGGAGGAAAATTCAGATTGCAACCACTTTTGGACCAGTTGTAGTAGGTTGTACATTTAGGACCGGGAAGGTTTGTCATAGCAATAGACCCAGTTGCGCCCTGACAGTCAGTTATTCCTAAGCATGCCAAGATCTCAGTTTTTAATTTGGTGTACTCTTTTGCATTCTGCTAGGCCAGGTCACATTAGACCTTCTGCGGTTCCCCTGTGAAATATGTTGCCAGAACCTCCGCCCACTGCTCTAAAGGCAATTTCTCTAGTTCCGCCTGCCTTTCAAAAACCACCAGGAACGACTCGACGCTATCACCCAGGGTCATCTATTGCAAGGCTCTCATTATGGTCCTCCTCACATGTGAGTCATCACCTGGATTTGGGGTTGGGGTGGTTGACCTACCTTGGATCGCCTTGGCTAGGAGTTCCATTTGCTGTTTGTGCTGCTGTTGCCTACTACTGCTGTAGATTATCCAGCTGCAGTTACTTTATCAACTCCTCCATGTTGTCGGCTTTCACTCCTGCAGTCGCTTTCACCCAGGACATGTGGTATCTCTGTTGCAGTCACACTGCCCCTTGAGATTCATGCCCATGCTTCTAGCACCAATTGAGAGGGATCGGCTCTGTGGTAGATGCTGGTTTACACACGGGACGTCATTTGTTGGTTCAAAATAAACAAGTGGTTAGTTCATAAACTGTCAGTGTTAACAAAAATAAAACAGCTTCTTTCAGGCAAATGAAGGTATCACAGAACAAAGCACAGTAGAAGAAAATCCAGCTCAATGATGAAGTGAAAAAAATCCAATTAGTCATGAGTAAGGGTGCTGCGACACCTGCAACGTGTTGATAACACATTGTTTGCTGCTATCTATGCTGATACTTTTATCCTCTATTCTTGAAACTCTCAAGTGAATAAAGAATTGGATTTTTTCACTTTATTGTTGAGCTGGATTTTCTTCTATAGCGCAATGTTCCACTCCTTGACACGGCGGTTCCGTGCTCCGATTCTCGTGATGCCTTAACTTGTGAGCTGGACTTTATTTTTCTTATTCATCACAGAACAAACCAGAAAAATAACAAGTTTATATAACACACGGGCTCAGCCATTTAAATATATGTCTTTTCCTCTCAGACTCCAACAAGGTCTCACCAGCCCGTGCAAGGCTTCCTCACCTTGCAAAACACACAGACCATGTGAGACAGCCCAGCTGCCTTAAGTCACACTGTCAAAGACTGGAGATATGTGAGCAGTTGATCCCACCCAGCTCTTTCAGCTGTTCGTAGAACCCAGACCCGTAAACCGGGCTCATAAAAACACCTCTCAGCATTAAGTGTGCTGGAGCCTGCTTCTCTGGATCCTATATCACCAAGACGTGGAATCTCGGGAACACATACCTCCTGTCCACAATGGTCCAGCTGCCTCCTTACAATATACATATAGTATATAATATAACACATTTACCTCTATGAGAGAAGCACACAAAATTGCGATGTAAAGTTGTTTTAAGGGGGTGGTCTTCCCAAGTAAGATAAACTAAGCAATGTTTTCTGTTTGTGTAAGATAGTGGTCCTAATTAGTGATGCGCGATTATACTCATTACTCGAGATTTCCCGAGTATGCTCGGGTGATCTCCGAGTATTTGGATGTGCTCGGATATTTAGTTTCTGTCGCCGTAGCTGCATGATTTGCGACTGCTAGACAGCCTGAATACATGTGGGCATTTTCTAACAAACAGGCAATCCCCACATGTATTCAGGCTGTCCAGCAGCCGCATATCATGCTCGGGAAATCTCGGGTAATGACTGAGTATACTCGCTCATCAATAGTCCTAATCAGTGATTGACACCCTTCCCAGTGAAAGGACCCACTAATAACACTACATGAAATGAACAAGAATTTCTCTGAACTCTTTTTTCTTTATAATTTTGATTTATCACTCACTTAGAGAGCAAAATGCTCATTGATTGGATCAAATGATCTTTTGTGCTGCAATAAAGATCATCGTTCTTGGCAGTGTGTTGTCCTGTGTAAACAGGATTTCTATGCAGAGAACAAAGGCAACTTGGGCTACTGAATGATCAATTGGAGTGCACAAATGAGACTCATCTGCCTGTGTAAACAGACTATGAAATGGTGGCCAATAAGCTAATATGTACAAATTGCATGATGTAAATGCATCTTAAAGGGAATCTGTTGGCAGGCTTTTGTTATGCAAAAAGGGAACGGGAGGTAAGGTCTAAGACACTGATTTCAGTAATTTGTCACTTACTAGGCTGTGTGCTGTAGTTTCTATACTAAAAGTGTTCTATCAGCAGGATATTATCACTGCAGGACTAGCTGCCTTCTTGTCCAACCACACCCCCAGCACTGATTGGCAGCTTACTGTCAAAATACAATATACATAGAAAGCAAGGTGTGGGCAGGATCAGCTTTCTAAGCACTGCTGCATCTACAGCAGAGAACTCTGATGATATCCCAACTGCTGCACCCAGTAAAGTAAGTGATACATCGCTGAAATAAGGTTTCTTTTTCCCTACATGCTCTCAGATGAGGTAGCAAAAACCTGGTGACAGGTTCCCTTTAAGTATGTGTATCGTGATAGTGTTAAATCACTGATTAGAACAGCTAATTTTACTGCTTAGCTCAGAATGATTAGTGATGTCAATTAATAAAATGTAAGTTATACGCACTCTTTTCCCTAAAATCCATATGTTAATTTGTTCATTTCCTCAAACTCTATGCCATTCTTTTTAGATATTTCATAGCATTTTGAATCTGACAGGTTCCGTTAAAGAAGACCAACAGAAAGAAGAAGTTAAAGGAACATGAAATATAATTTAATAAGCAAAAAAAAGTTTTAGACTCTGGCGCAATACCCCTTACTTTCATCCCACTCTCACGGCTAGCAGTCTTGCAAAACTAAAAGGCGCCATCTTCACCTCAACGCAATATTTACTGTCATCTGTTTATTTTCATCAGTCAATTTTTAGGTACTGTGACATAAAATGAAAACCGGTCAAGGAATCATTTTTTTTTCACTATCGTACTTACTTGCTTGTACCGTATATTGTAAAAAAATGTTCATACACAGTGTCAGACTGGGATGCCAAGGGCCCACCAGTAACAATGACTTTGGGGGTGCCCACTTTTCACCTACATTCAAATATTACAGTACACTCATTCATAAATTTACTTATATTGCTATGTAATAATAAACTAGGTAGTTTGGTTAATGAATGATGAGATGCTGCCTTTTTCTGTACAGAATAAATTATGTAAATTTTGCCAAGTACTGCCCATACACTGGGGTTGGAGCCCATGTATACAAAAGGGGCCCACCGTGGGATTTCCTTGTTCCCATATGGGCCAGTCAAGCCTACACACACATGTATGACCTAAAGGTACAATTCATTTAGTATCTGGCAATTTTCTCCGTAGCTATGTCAAGAGAGCATGAGTTCTGGCTATACTATATTATTAGATTCTTAATATAAAGTTAGAACATTATTTTAAACACTTTCTCCTCTGCTGTAATCTCCTCATCTGTGTCTTTGTTTAGCAAAAAAATGGGTGCCAGACAGGAGTGGGATAAAAAAATAAATAAAACAGTCAAACACTGTCAATGTACTTTTCTTTTCATCCATTGATATGTACTTTTCTTTTTCATTTTGCATTTATGAACCATAGCAAAGAATCGTTTAGTGTTGGATAGAGCAGTCTGTATGTCTGTGTAAAAAAAAATTATCAGTATATTGTATAACCCTTCAGTTGTACAGTTGCAAACAACAATGACTGGATGTCACAATATGTTATTTTTTTTTTTAATTTACATGTGCTGTCCTGAGATTTGCTAGCAAAGTACCATATTGACTTGTTGTAAAACATGTTAAGTGATGGGAAAAAAGTACAATTATTATGGTTACTCATGCTTTACATTTTTTCTCCCTTCTCTAGACTGGCAGATCGCAACCCTTGCCTTACTACTTGGTGGTGCTGCCATCATACTTATCGCATTCCTTATTGGCTTAGTCTCTATCTGTGTGGGTTCTCGCAGACGGTTCTACAGACCGGTGGCTGTCATGCTTTTTGCTGCGGGTAAGTTTGATGGCATAGTAGCATGCTCAGAACTTTTCATTCAGCAGTAGTAATATTGAATGTAGTGATAATAATTATTATATATATTATATTACACTTATAATCAATTATAATTGAAGTAGTGATTTGAGGCTGGATTTTCTTTATAGTGTGCCGATTGACCACAAACCGCGCAGCAAAAGAATTTGCAGTTTGTGGTTCTCATGTACAGATGAAGCATGTAAAAACCATGAGCTTCACCTGTACTTGCAATGGATCCATGTCAGTTTGTGGTGTACCATTAGGTGCTAGTTGCATAATATTGATTGAGATGCAGAGCTCAACCAAATGGAACAAAGGCATGCAAAGGATGTCAATGAATCAATAATTGCCATGTTTTCTAATGTTTATCATTCTTCTTCTGTATAGTGAATTTAATTACATGTGTTTTGTATGTATACTAGCTGAAGAGCCTGACGTTGCCTGGGCATAGTAACTAACTACGGTTAGTTATAACAAATTATAATGAGATATATATATATATATATATATAGCTGAGCATATAGCTCCTCCCATTTCACATAGCCACATTCACTATAATATCACACATCTTCTCATCAGCCAGAGCCACTGTACTACTACCACTAATATCCTATATCATCCTGTCACAGCCACCGGATTACTACCCTTAATATCACACATCATCCCGTCAGAGCCACCAGATTACTACCCCTGATATCCTACATCATCCCGTCAGAGCCACTGGACTACTACCCCTAATATCCCACATCCCGACAGAGCCACCGAACTACTACCACTAATATCCCACATCATCCCGTCAACCAGAGCCACCAGACTACTACCACTAATATTCCACATTATCCCGTCAGCCAGTGCCAGGGGACAACTATCAATAATATCCCACATCATCCCATCAGCCAGAGCCACCGTCTACTACTCCTAATATCCCACATCAACCCGTCAGAGCCATCGGACTACTACCACTAATATCCCACATCACCCCGTCAGAGCCACCGAACTACAACCCCTAATATTTCACATCATCTCATCAGCCAGAGACACCAAACTACTACCACTAATATCCCACATCAACCCGTCAGAGCCATCGGACTACTACCACTAATATCCCACATCACCCCGTCAGAGCCACCGAACTACAACCCCTAATATTTCACATCATCTCATCAGCCAGAGACACCAAACTACTACCACTAATATCCCACATCATCCCGTCAGAGCCACCGGACTACTACCTTTATTATCCCACATCATCTCCTGTCAGCCAGAGCCACTGGACTACTACCACTAATATCCCACATCATCCCATCAGAGCTACTGGACTATTAGCCCTTATATGCCACATCATCCCATCAGCCTGGGGTCAGAACCAGAGCGCTGAGTGGATTTGCCCTAACTTCCATACCAGAGATCCTTTTAAGAGAGGCCTGGGGTCAGAACCAGAGCGCTGAGTGGAATTGCCCTAACTTCCATAGCGATGTTCCCTTTAAGAGAGCCTGGGATCAGAACCAGAACGCTGTTGGATTTGCCCTAATCTCCATACTGGGGATCCCTTTAAGAGGGGACTGGGGTCAAAACCAGAGCACTGAGAGGAATTGCCCTAACTTCCATACCAATGATCCCTTTAATAGAGCCTGGGGTCACAACCAAAGCGCTGAGTGGAATGGTCCTAGCTTCCATACAGGGGATCCCTTTAAGAGAGGCCTGGGGTCAGAACCAGAGCACAGAGTGGATTTGTCCTGACTTTCATACCAATGATCCCTTTAATAGAAGCCTGGGGTCAGAATCAGAGCGTTGAGTGATTTGCCCTATCTTCCATACTGGAGATCCCTTTAAGAGGGAAGATGTGCCTATGGGACAATGGGATGGAGGATGTGTGATGGGTATATGGGCACTGGACTATGGGATGGAGACTGTGTGATGGGTAGATGGGCAGGGAGGGGTCATGATTCATTTCTGTCATGTGCTCTCTGCTCATTTCTGGGGGGCAGATAATGGCTGGGAGCTTATGTTCCTGGGGATGCTAGATTTCTCCCATCTAGTCAGTGTCTGCTTAGGTGTTGTGGAGTGGTTAAACTGTTGCTCATAGCAACCAATCACAGCTCAGCTTCTTTTAAACAGCTCTGGTGAAATGAAAGATGCTTAGTGATTGGGTGGGGCTATGTGGAGTGGGCATGGCTGATACACACATGCATACACACATACATTCATTTTTATATATATAGATTATATATTCAGTCATGTGAAAAAAGTGTTTATCCCCTTCCTGATTTCCTAATCTTTTGCATGTTTGTCACAGTTAAATGCTTCACATCACCAAACAAATTTAAATATTAACATAGTAACATAGTAACATAGTTATTAAGGTTGAAGGAAGACTTTAAGTCCATCTAGTTCAACCCATATCCTATCCTAAGTTGCCCTAACATGTTGATCCAGAGGAAGGCAAAAAAATCCCATGTGGGAAACAGTAAGCTTCACATTGGGGAAAAAAATTCCTCCCCGACTCCACATACGGCAATCAGACTAGCTCCCTGGATCAACGCAATATTAAGGAAACTAGTGTATATACCCTGTAATATTATACTTTTCAAGAAAGGCATCCAGTCCCTTCTTAAATTTTAGTAGGGAATCACTCACTACAACATCATATGGCAGAGAGTTCCATAGTCTCACTGCTCTTACAGTAAAGAATTCGTGTCTGTGAGTATGCTTAAACTTTCTTTCCTCCAGACGTAGAGGATGCCCCCTTGTCCCCGTCACAGGTCTAAGAGTAAAAAGATCATTAGAAAGGTCTTGGTATTGTCTCTGCATATATTTATACATTGTAATAAGATCATCCCTGAGCCTTCGATTTTACAAACTAAATAACCCCAAGTGTAATAACCTGTCTTGGTACTGCAGACCCCCTAGTTCCCTAATAACCTTGGTCGCTCTTCTCTGCACCCGCTCCAGTTCAGCTATGTCTTTCTTATACACCGGAGACCAGAACTGTACACAGTATTCTAAGTGTGGTCGCACTAGTCACTTATATAGAGGTAAAATTATGTTCTCCTCATGAGCATCTATGCCTCTTTTAATACATCTCATTATTTTATTTGCCTTTGCAGCAGCTGCCTGACACTGGCCGCTAAATGTGAGTTTGTCGTCCACCCATACACCCAGGTCTTTTTCAGTGACTGTTTTGCCCAGTGTTTTACAATTAAGCACATAATTATACATATTGTTCGTTCTACCCAAGTGCATGACCTTACATTTATCCCCATTAAAGCTCATTTGCCATTTATCAGCCCAAGCTTCTAGTTTACATAAATCCTCCTGTAATATAAAATTGTCCTCCTCTGTATTGATTACCCTGCAGAGTTTAGTGTCATCTGCAAATATTGAAATTCTACTCTCTATGCCCCCTACAAGGTCATTAATAAATATGTTAAAAAGAAACAGGCCCAAAACTGACCCCTGTGGTACCCCACTGCTAACCGTGACCCAGTCCGAGTGTGCTCCATTAATAACCACCCTTTGTTTCCTATCCCTGAGCCAGCTCTTAACCCACATACACATATTTTCCCCTATCCCCATTGTTCTCATTTTATGTATCAACCTTTTGTGTGGCACCGTATCAAAAGCTTTTGAAAAGTCCATGTACACCACGTCCACTGCATTCCCTTGGTCCAGTCCGGAACTTACCTCTTCATAAAAGCTTATCAGATTAGTCTGACAGGAACGGTCCCTTGTAAACCCATGTTGATATTGGGTCATAAGGTTATTCTTCTCCAGATACTCCAGTATAGTATCTCTTAGAAAACCCTCCAGGATTTTACCCACAGTTGAGGTTAAACTTACTGGCCTATAATTTCCAAGTTCAGTTTTTGTCCCCTTTTTGAATATTGGCACCACATTTGCTATACGCTAGTCCGGTGGTACAGACCCGGTTATTATGGAATCTTTAAAGATTAAAAATAATGGTCTATCTATGACTGTGCTTAATTCCTGCAGTACTCGGCGGTGTATCCCATCCGGGCCTGGGGATTTGTCAATTTTAGTGATTTTTAGATGCCGCCGTACTTCCTGCTGAGTTAAGCAGGTGACATTTAACGGAGAATTTTTATCCCTGATCATGTTATCCGTCATGGGATTTTCTTGTGTAAATACTGTTGAAAAAAAGTCATTTAGCATATTGTCTTTTTCCTCATCCTCATCCACCATTTCACCCAGACTATTTTTAAGGGGGCCAACACTATCATTTTTTAGTTTCTTACTATTTATGTAGTTAAAGAATATTTTGGGATTATTTTTACTTTCTCTGGCAATGAGTCTCTCTGTCTCAATCTTTGCTGTTTTGATTTGCTTTTTACAGAATTTATTTAATTTTCTGTATTTATTTAATGCCTCATCACTACCTACTTGCTTTAATTTTCTAAATGCTTTATTTTTATCTCTTATTGCACCCCTTACAGCTCTATTTAGCCATAGTGGTTTCCTCCTAGTTCTAGCATGTTTATTCCCATACGGTATATATTGTGCACAGGTCCTATTCAGGATGCTAATAAACGTCTCCCATTTTCTTTGTGTATTTTTATGTTTCAGGATATCTTCCCAGTTAATTGCACCAAGATCATCTCTCATCTGTTGGAAATTTGCCTTCCTGAAGTTTAGTGTCCTTGTAACCCCTCTACTACACATCTTTTTAAAGGATACATGAAAACTTATTAATTTGTGATCACTATTACCCAAGTGATCCCCAACCCTTACATTTGATATGCGGTCTGGCCTGTTGGTTAATATTAGGTCTAGCAGTGCCCCCCCTCTTGTTGGGTCTTGAACCAGTTGTGAAAGGTAATTGTCTCTCATAGTTGTCAAAAACCTATTACCTTTGCTGGAACTGCAGGTTTTCGTTTCCCCAATGTATTTCAGGGTAGTTGAAGTCCCCCATAATAATGACTTCTCCTTGAGTCGCAGCTTCATCTATTTGCTTTATGAGGATATTCTCTGTTGCTTCCATTATTTTTGGAGACTTATAACAAACCCCTATCAGTAATTTATTATTTTTCCCCCCTCCCCTTATCTCTACCCACAGGGACTCTACATTTTCATTAGATTCATATATATTATCACGAAGGATGGGTTTTAAGGATGATTTTACATATAAACACACACCTCCCCCTCACTTATTTGTTCGGTCATTTCTGAACAGACTATAGCTCTGTAAATTAACCGCCCAGTCATGGCTCTCGTCCAGCCATGTCTCAGATATCCCCACCATGTCATAATTATGTTGCAACAAAATTAACTCCTATTCCTCCATTTTGTTAGCGAGGCTTCTGGCATTAGTATACATGCACTTTATGTATCTCTCTGTACCTCTATTCTTTCTTAAATTATTAACTGTTCTAACCCCACCCCCCATGCCACCCCCACCCCCAATGTCAATATTTGCGCCCAGGTCTCTATCTGCACTGTCTTCCCCTCCTATAAAAGGAATACCCTCCCCCCCGTCCCTAGTTTAAACACTCCTCCAACCTTCTAGCCATTTTCTCCCCCAGCACAGCTGCACCCTCCTCATTGAGGTGCAGCCCGTCCCTAGCGTAGAACCTGTAGCCAACTGAGAAGTCGGCCCAGTTCTGCAGGAACCTAAACCCCTCCTTCCTACACCAATTCCTGAGCCACTTATTAACCTCCCTAATATCCCGTTGCCTCTCTGGTGTGGCACGTGGTACAGGAAGTATTTCCGAAAATACCACCTTGGAGGTCCTTGCTTTAAGCTTACAGCCTAATTCCCTGAAATCATCTTTAAGGACCTTCCACCTACCTCTAACTTTGTCATTTGTGCCAATGTGCACCATGACCGCTGGATCCTCACCAGCCCCTCCCAGTAATCTGTCAACCCAATCAGCGATGTGTCGGACTCGAGCGCCAGGTAGGCAGCACACCGTTTGACGATCCCTGTCTTTGTGACAGATTGCCCTATCTGTTCCCCTAACAATTGAATCTCCCACTACCAGAACCTGTCTGGCCTGCCCTTCTCTCCTATTTCCCCCCTCACTGAAGCAGACACTCCTCCGGCTTTCAGAGGACATGCCTTGCTGCAGCAGTGCTACTCCTGCACTAACACTCCCCTCATCTGCCAACTTAGCAAACTTATTGGGGTGTGCCAGATCAGGACTAGCCTCCCTGGTGCTCTTCCCTCTACCCCACCTTCTAACTGTCACCCAGCTAGCTGCTTCATTGTCCTGCAGCTCCAACCTAGCATCCCCCCTCATCTATCCCATTGAGCGTCTGCTCAGTGAGCAGAAGACTCCTTTCCATATTGTCTATGGATCTCAGTGTTGCCAGCTGCACATTTAGATCCAGTATCTGGGCTTCCAAATGCACAACTTGCTCACATCTCGCACAGCAGTATGCACCCTCGACCGGCTGTTCAAGGATTTCATACATGCGGCAAGACGGGCACTGGATGGCATTGGCAATAGTGGAGCACATCCTAATGGGGATTGCACCAGACAGGAAAGAGAAGCAAAAATAAAATAAAAAGTATTAATGAAATATATCAGAAATTCAGTAATACCTCCCTTGGAAACTCCCTGAATCCAAAGTCACTGAATCTCAAGTCACACACTTACCACAGTTCGCACTTACGCTCTGGTCACACTCAGGTCGTTCACACTCGCTCAGGCAGAAGATTTAAAAGAGTTTTTTTTTCCCCCTTTTACCAGCACACCACCTTGCTGCTCAATGTACTTCCAAAAGGAGTTAAGCCCCAACCAGCTGCCCTTTATAAACCCTTAATTACTGTATGAACTCCCACCCTTAATTAACCCCTTGTGAATATAGTTACACCTCAAGATTTAAATGCAATATAGTTAACCCTTAAAAACACAGATAGTAAAATAAGAGATTAACCCTGTAGAGAGAAAAAATAGGTTAAACAAGCCCCCAAGCCCCCCAAAAATTGAACAGGTAGAAAGCACTCAGCAACCTACAATTCAGCAACTCACACAGGTATTTGTTACAGGTTTTCCAAATACCTCTTCACTGAATCTCAAGTCACACACTTACCACAGTTCGCCCTTACGCTCAGGTCACACTCAGCTCGTTCACACTCGCTCAGACAGATTTAAAAGAGTTTTTTTTTTAATTTTTTCCCTTTTACCAGGACACCACCTTGCTGCTCAATGCACTTCCAAAAGCCTACAGGGCCCTATGTGAAAAAATTATTTCCCCCTAAACCTAATAACTGGTTGGGCCAACCTTAGCAGCAACAACTGCAATCAAGCATTTGGAATTTTTTTACAATGCTCTGGAGGAATTTTGGCCACTCATTTTTGCAGAATTGTTGTAATTCAGTCACATTGGAGGGTTTCCGAGCATGAACTGCATTTTTAAGGTTATGCCACAGAATCTCAAACAGGCCACGCCAAGGTATTAATTTTGTTTTTCTTAAGCCATTCAGTGGAGGACTTGCTTGTGTGTTTTCGATCATTGTCTTGCTGCATAACCCAAGTGCCCTTCAGCTTGACGTCACGAACAGATGGCCGGACATTCTCCTTCAGGATTTTTTGGTAGACAGCAGAAGATATGGTTCCATTTACCACAGCAAGTCTTCCAGGTCCTAAAGCAGCAAAACAGCCCCAGACCATCACACTACCACCACTATATTTTGCTGTTTGTGTGATGTCTCTTTTTCTGAAATGCTGTGTTACTTAAATGCCTGATGTAATGGAACATACACCTTCCCAAAAAGTTCAACTTTTGTCTTATCAGTTCACAGAGTATTCTCCCAAAAGTCTTGGGCATCATCAAGATGTTTTCTGGCAGCCTGGAGATGAGCCTTTATGTTCTTTTGCTCAGTCGTGGTTTTCATTTTTGCCCAGTCTTTTTCTTATGGTGGAGTCATGAACATTGATCTTAACTGAGGCAAGTGAGGACTGCAGTTCTTTTGATGTTGTTGTGGGATTATTTGTGACCTCTTGGATGAATCATTGCTGTGCTCTTGGGGTAATTTTGGTAGGATAACCACTACTGGGAAGGTTCACCACTGATCCATGTTTTTGCCATTTGTGGATAATGGCTCTCACTGTGGTTCGCTGGAGTCCCAAAGCTTTAGAAATGGCTTTATAACCTATTCCAGCCTAATTGATCTCAATTACTTTGTTTGTCATTTGTTCCAGAACTTTTTTGGATTGCGGCATGATATTTAGCTTTTGAGGAACTTTTGGTCTATTTCACTTTGTCAGGCATCTCCTATTTAAGTGATTTGTTGATTGAGAACAGGTGTGTCAGTAATGAAACCTTGATGTGGCTAGGGAATTTGAACTTCACTTCCCAAACTGTGATAAACCACAGTTAATTTATATTTTAGGGGGGGGGGCAATCACCTTTTCACACAGGGTCCTGTGGATTTAGTTTTCCCTTAATTATAAAGATCTTCATTTAGGAACTGAATTTTGTGTTTAACTGTGTTATCGTTGTCTAATATTTAAATTTATATGGTGATCTGAAACATTTACGTGTGACAGACATGCAAAAATATAGGAAATCAGGAAGGGGCAAACACTTTTTCACATGAATGAATATATAATATGCATATAAAACACACGTAATTAAATTGTACCTGTCAGCAATTCACAACACAGAAGAAAAATGATAAACATTAGACAACATGGCAATTATTGAGAGGAGATCTGCATGGAGTAATGGACCAACATACCACCAATAGTGTATGCCAACCTTGTGAAGACTTACAGAAAATGTTTGACCTCTCTCATTGCCAACAAAGGATATATAACAAAATATTGAGATGAACTTTTGTTAACGATCAAATACTTATTTTCCACCATAATTTGAAAAATAAATGTTGCCAAATCAGACAAGGTGAATTTCTGGATTTGTTTTCTCATTTTGACTCTCATAGTTGTGGTCTACCTATGATGTCAATTACAGGCCTCTCTCATCTTTTTAAGTGGGAGAACTTGCACAATTGGCGGCTGACTAATTACTTTTTTCCCCACGGGGGGGAAAAAGTAATTAGTCAACCACCAATTGTGCAAGTACCCCCACTTAAAATGATGAGAGAGGCCTGTAATTGACATCATAGGTAGACCACAACTATATATATACTGTGTGTATATATATATATATATATATATATATATATATACACACACACTATATGTTCATTACATATACACTTTACTTATCAAAACTTTGTCATCTACCCAATCTATTTCACATATGTGTCACGCTGAAGGCTTCTGGATCCATATAAAAAAAAGTTTGGTATGTAGAGTGTGTCGCTTTTTTGTAAATTTCCCCCTCAGTTTGTTTCCTAAAAAACAAGAACATCTTAATGGCCTGGAAAAGTAAAGATTGTTTCAAAAGTTAAATGAAGTTTTGCTTCTCATAATATTACAGCTACAGGCAAGATAATTTCAGTTAATAACAGGGCTTGCTACATTTTAAATGGCAACCTGATACAACCCGAGACTATTAAAAATAAATTCTGCAGATTTCTACATAGTTGAGATGCATATACATCTCTACTGAAAGCGACACTGCTGTAGCTGACAGCATTTCTCATTTTCTATTCACATATTTTCTGCTTTTGTTGTGACTCCTTTAACCACTTGAGACAGAGAAATGAATTTGTAAGTGCAAGCCCTTGAAGCAACAATGCCTAGCAGGATTGGCTCTAAAAATAGGCCGTTCCTAACTCTACATAATGAACATCCATTCTTTTCTACAGCTTCCTAGACATTTCAAGTATTAATCACACTTATCCAGGATTGGCTTTTTGCTGCTTGGTCAATAGATTTACACTGAGCTATAATCAAATCTCCAGGAAAGTTTTAAATCAATTGAAGTTTATTTACTGAAATATTTTTCTATATTTTATAGCAGAAAAAAAGGTGTAAAAATGCTTCACTAAAATAGAAATGTTAAGATTTATATACAATGCTCAAAAAATAAAGGGAACACTTAAACAACAGAATATAACTCCAAGTAAATCAAATTTCTGTGAAATCAATCTGTCCACTTAGGAAGCAACACTGATTGACAATCAATTTCACATGCTGTTGTGCAAATGGTATAGACAACAGATGGAAATTATTGGCAATTATCAAGACACCCTCAATAAAGGAGTAGTTCTGAAGGTGGTGACCACAAACTACATCTCAGTACCAATGCTTTCTGGCTGATGTTTTGGTCACTTTTGAATGTTGGTTGTGCTTTCACACTCGTGGTATCATGAGACGGGCTATACAACCCAAAAAAGTGGCTCAGGTAGTGCAGCTCATCCAGGATGGCACATCAATGAGAGCTGTGGCAAGAAGGTTTGCTGTGTCTTTCAGAGTAGTGTCCAGAGGCTGTAGGCGCTACCAGGAGACAGGCCAGTAGACCAGGAGAAGTGGAGGGGGCCGAAGGAGGTCAACAACCCAGCAGCAGGACCGCTACCTCAGCCTTTATGCAAGGAGGAACAGGAGGAGCACTTCCAGAGCCCTGCAAAATGACCTCCAGCAGGGCACAAATGTGCATGTGTCTGCACAAACAGTTAGAAACTGACTCCATGAGGATGGTCTGAGTGCCCGCGTCCACAGATGGGCGTTGTGCTCACATGTGGTGTCAGAGCCTGCCATAGTGACATTTTTGTCACATTCATATCAAGTGGAACAGTGATGTCACATTTATATTATGTCATTCCGTATGGCTGAAAAATAGCAAAAACAGAGTACCTGAGAGGTTTGATGGCCAAAGAATTATTCAAAATCATTAAAGCACCACCCCAGCATTTTTTTGCACTGCAGCAGTGAAGTGGGTGTTACTAATCTAAGTTCTGTGTCTTTATTCTCATAATTACCAGCCACCATCTTCTTCTGTTCCCTGTACCGCTCCTTTCAATCTCCAGCAATTTTTGACATGCCGGATCTCTCCAGTGTTTCCTGGGCTGTTTGCAAGTCACAATTCAATGTAATGAGAACCAGAACAAAGCTTTCATAGACTTACATTGAGAACTTGTGACCAAGAGCACTGACTTCCGATCAGTCAGAAGTTGTGGTCACAGGATGGCGCCCGGGACCAGAGTGGCACCAGGAAGAGCTGCAGACTAGTGTAAGACTAGGCTCAGGGAACTTTGTTCAGTAGCTCCATTCTGGCCCTGAAAAAAAAGCTGGAGTGGTGTGTTACATTTTATAGATTTTTTTTTAAAGATTTTAAGCAGATTTAGGTTTGCTTTAATATATTCACTTAAATGATGACATAAGCAATTAGATGGTGGTATAGTCATTTACATTAGTAATATCATTTGTAGTACTAGACCATAGATGTTGCAGAAGTTTGGGAAATTCATGGTTCTAGCCAATATGTAATTAGGAGTCAGGTTTTTTGAAGGAGAGCTTATGTAAATGTCTGTAATATAGCGCTCAAGGACTTCAATAGCGATTTACTATGCACTACCGCAATATGAATCCTATCCATCTACTACAGTAACACCGATACCATGTATCTCATGCCGAAAATAAGATCAGAGATGACCCAGGACAAATGTGATGATAGAAAAGAACAAGGAGAACATATTGTATGTGACTAGATAAGGTGACTAATTAGGAAGAAAGGTCACTTCATAAGTACTAGATAAACAAGATGCTTTATAAAAGAAAATCAAAGGACCATCTGATACCCATTGTATTGTGCCAGAAATAAAGAGATAAGGGCCATTATGTTAAAAGATGGTATCTTCTTTCACAAAAGTGTATTGTTGGATTAGCGTTTTCCTCCTTCAGTTACATCAGTGACTATTTTCTAACTACTAATTATAACACATGTACACATATTAGCTGTGCATAAATGAATAACTTTCATTAAAGTACCATGTCAGCGCTTCTTTTTTATCCCACAATTAGGGCTCAGGTTGCAGTAAGTGTATGTTAATGCATGTAGTTTACTGTTAGCTGTCTTCACATGTTTTCAGCCCCTCCCTGGCTCCATTTGACTGCGTTTGTGACCTGACAAATCACACAGTGGTTGCTGTGTGAAGCAGAGGTCACTTAAATGTTCTCAATGCAAGTCTATGGGAATTCAGAAAGTAGCTCTGTAGCCTCATTCTGAGTCCAATAGACTTGTATTGAGAAGAGTGACTTCTGGAACACACAACAATGTGGCGTAATACAAAATCCATTAAGTATGCCGGAGCAACTAAACTAGGATTGAAAGCAGATGAAGACACCATTCAGTGTCTACGTACATGATCTCTAACCAAGGGCTATACAAAAAAGGCTAGAGTGGTGCTTTAAAAATTTTTTTAACATGCACTATTAGCACCCTCATCATACGATTCTCAAATTTATTTGTTCATTTATTTTACTCATTTATATAGCACCATTAATTTCACAACGCTTTACATACATTATTGGCACTGTCCCCGATGGGGCTCACAATCGAAATTCCCTATCAGATGTATATCATACTGCATATCTACAGAAATATTTTTTAACTATTTGAAATACCTATTACTACTGCAATATATTAAAGGAAATCTCTGAGAAATGTAACAAAATAAATAAATAAATAAATAAATAAAATAAATAATACTCATTTAACATTTTTCTAAATATCTTTATTTACCAAAAAGGTATTTTTTATCTACTGCACTATGTCAGGATTTTACAGATGGCAACCACCATCAATCACAACCTGTCCTAGATTTCAGAGGACCTGCAGTAGAACAGACTGCGTGAAGTGCATCTGCTCAAGACATGTCAAAGTAGCATCCTTCCAGGCAATGTGAACGTGCATTCCTCTGTTCAGTCAACCTGACAGGACACAGAGGGATGAAGACTAAAGGAGAAGATAAACATGTTTCTTTAGCTGACTGAGAATAAACATCCATCTCAGTCCAACTCGGTTTATCTTCAAGCAGGCCATACTTCTGCATTTCTTCTGAAATCTAGGATGGGCTTCACAATGATGTAGATAACAGTTGCCAGCTTTGAAATCCTGACAGATATTTATTTATATATTTTACTCATTTATATAGCGCTATTAATTCCACAGCACTTTACAGACATTATCGGCACTGTCCGCGATGGGGCTCATAATCTAAATTCCCTATCAGCATGTCTTTGGAATGTGGAAGGAAACCGAAGAACCCTGGATGAAACCCACGCAAACACGGGGAGAACATACAAACTCCTTGCAGATGTTGTCCTTGGTGGGATTTAAACCCAGGACCCCAGCGCTGCAAGGCTGTAGTGCTAACCACTGAGCCAGCATGCTGCCCACAGTATATAAAGGTATATAAAGTATACCTTTTTGTTAAGTAAAGGTATTTACAAAAGTTGTTTAATATTTAAATGTGTATTATTTATTTTATTACATTTCTAGGAGAACACCTTTAAAATAACCCCAATCACGAACATGGACCAAAAGATTTATACAAAAATAAATGTGCCAGCCTACAAAATGTCTGTTTAAACCTTTGTCTTTATCCATATTGTCACCCACTATCTGTTAATCAAATTCACATGGCAGCGCTGTTGGTGCCTTTGGAGAGAGTCTTCCAGCTCCCGTGCAGACAAGCACACTTAGCCCATCCATATATATAAAGGTTGTTAAAGATGGTGTATACCCAGAGCACCTCTTAGGGAGACAGTATACATAAAATAGACCATTATATTTAGTCTGTTGACCCAGCTGGCGGTATAAACTAAGCATATAGCTTTGTACGGGATATAGGCCCTATGAAAATTGCAACTTTAATATTCTAATAATTGCCTTCATTTTGCAGAAATTGATGTTTAATGAACTATGCTAATTTGGGTGATTGTTGCCCCCTTGCACTGGTTTTGTATCCCTCCTCACTAGTAATTGACAATGATTGGCTTGCTTGAGTTTTCTTGTCACAGTGTTTGCTCCAGTCAAGTCAGTGTTATCAATTACAAAAGAGGAAAATGGGGCATGTAACAGCAGTGGGTGGAATGAGCCTTAACCCCTTAACCCCCAAGGGTGGTTTACACGTTCATGACCGGGCCAATTTTTACAATTCTGGCCACTGTCCCTTTATGAGGTAATAACTCTGAAAAGCTTCCATGGATCCCACTGATTCTGACATAGTTTTCTTGTGACATATTGTACTTCATGTTAGTGGTAAAATTTTATTCAAATAACTTGCATTTATTTGTGAAAAAAATGGAAATTTGGCAAAAATTTTGAATATTTCGCGATCTTCCATTTCCATTTTCACAGAGATATGGCACACAAAAAACTTAACAGATAACATTTCACATATGTTTACTTTACATCAGCACAATTTTGGAACCAACATTTTTTTTTTTTTAGGAAGTTATAAGGGTTAAAAGTTGACCAGCGATTTCTCATTTTTGCAACACCATTTTATTTTTACGGTCCACATCACATTTGAAGTCACTTTGAGGGGTCTTTTTGATAGAAAATGCCCAAAAGTGACACCATTCTAAAAACTGCACCCCTCAATGTGCTCAAAACCAGATTCAAGAAGTTTATTAACCCTTCAGGTGCTTCACAGGAATTTTTTGAATGTTTAAAAAAAATTAAAATGTAACTTTTTTTCACAAAAAAATTACTTCACGTCCAATTTGTTTTATTTTACCAAGGATAGCAGGAGAAATTGGACAGCAAAAGCTATTGAGCAATTTGTCCAGAGTACGCTAAAACCTGATATGTGGGGGGGAACCACTGTTTCGGCGCATGACAGAGCTCAGAAGGGAAGGAGCGCCATTTGACTTTTTCAATGCAAAATTGGATGGAATTCAGATTGGACGCCATGTCACGTTTGGCAAGCCCCTGATGTACCTAAACAGTGGAAACCCCCCACAAATGACACCATTGTGGATACTAGACCCCCAAGGAACTTATCTAGATGTGTGGTGAGAACTTTGAACCCCCAAGGACTTCACAGAAGTTTATAACGTACTGCCGTACAATTAAGAAATCATATTTTTTCCACAAAAATAATCTTTTCACCCTCAATTTTTATTTTTCCAAGAGTAACAGGACAAAGTTATTGTGCAATTTGTCCTGAGTACGCTGATACCCCATATGTGGGGGTAAACCACTATTTGGGCGCATGGCAGAGCTCGGAAGGGAAGGAGCACCATTTGACTTTTTTAACGCAGAATTGACTGGAATTGAGATCAGATGCCATGTTGCGTTTGGAGAGCACCTGATGTGCCCAAACAGTGGAAACCCCCCAATTCTAACTCCAACTCTAACCCCAACACAACCCTAACCCTAATCTCTGCCTTAACCCTAGCCCTAACCCTAAACCTAGCCCTAACCCTAGCCCTAGCCTTAAAATTTTTTTTTTAATTTTATTTTTTTTCCCTAACTAAAGGGGTGGTAAAGGGGGGTTTGATTTACTATTTATGGTGCTTTTTTATATTTGGCAGCTGTCGCAAGCTAGAAGACGCTTTTTATTGTAAAAATAGTTTTTGCATCACCACATTTTGAGAGCTATAATTTCCATATTTTGACCCACAGAGTCATGTGAGGTCTTATTTTTTGCGGGACGAGTTGACGTTTTTATTGGTACCATTTTCGGGCACATGACATTTTTTGATCGCTTTTTATTCCGATTTTTGGGACGCAGAATGAACAAAGACCAGCATTTCAAGAATTTCTTTTGGGGGGTGCGTTTACACCGTTCCACGTGTGGTAAAATTGATAAGGTGGTTTTATTCTACGGGTCAGTTCGGTTGCAGCAATACCTCATTTATATTTTTTTAATGTTTTGGCGCTTTTATGCAATGAAAACAATTTTTTATAAAAAATAATTATTTTTGCATCGCTTTATTCTGCGAGCTATAACTTTTTTATTTTTTCGCTGATGATGCTGTATCATGGCTTGTTTTTTGCAGGACAAGATGTCGTTTTTATCAGTACCATGGTTATTATATTCGTCCTTTTGATTGCGCGTTATTGCACTTTTTGTTCGGCAGTATGATGATAAAGCTTTATTTTTTGTTTTGCTTTTTATTTTTATTTTTTAAGGGGTTCACTAAGGGGGTTAACTAATGGTACAGTTTTATAGGGCGGGTCATTACGGACGCGGCAATACCAAATATGTGTACTTTTATTGTTTTTTTTATTTCCAAAAAATGAATTTATTAGGGAATATTTTTTTTTAAATTTATTTAGCGATTTTTTATAAATTATTTTTACACTTTTTTTCAAACTTTATTACAATGTCCCAGGGGGGACATAACTGTCATGTGACAGATCGCTGATCTGTCACATCACAGATTGCTGTGACAAATCAGCGCTCTGTCACAGGCAGTGCAGA
Source organism: Dendrobates tinctorius (assembly GCF_039654945.1). Classification (NCBI taxonomy): domain Eukaryota; kingdom Metazoa; phylum Chordata; class Amphibia; order Anura; family Dendrobatidae; genus Dendrobates; species Dendrobates tinctorius. Next base: position 12,312,044 of record NW_027361833.1, on the reverse strand, counting down.
AGGCTTCCTCGTGCCTGCGCTTTGCAGGCACTGAGGAAGCCAGCTCCCTGCAGGCCCCTGAAGGTCCCCGGCGCCATTTTGGATCCGGGGACCTGCATGGAAGGAGACCCCTGCAGCAGCGCTGCACATTGCGCTGCTGTGGGGGTCTCAGGGAAGCACAGAGGGAGAACCTTCCTCCCTCTCGATGCTTCCCTAAACCCCCCGGTACACTGCGATCGTGTTTGATCGCAGTGCACCAGGGGTTAACGTGTCGGGGCGGTCCGTGACTGTCACTGACACATAGTGCTGGGTGTCAGTTGTGATAATCAGCTGACACCTGGCCGAGATCAGCGGCGCTTACCACGTGGGCGCTGCTGATCGCTATGACATACTATCCCGTCCCTGGGAATTAAGTCCCAGGGCACATGGATGGGATAGTACGTCATATGGCAGGAAGGGGTTAACAACATATTTTAGAGTCTGCAGAACCTTGGCAGCTATTAGAACACTAAGGGCTCATAGAATCATAGAATCATAGAATCATAGAATCGTAGAGTTGGAAGGGACCTCCTGGGCCATCTGGTCCAACCCCCTGCTCAAAGCAGGATTCGCTAAATCATCCCAGTCAGATGTCTGTCCAGCCTCTGTTTGAAGACTTCCATTGAAGGAGAACTCACCACTTCTCGTGGCAGCCTGTTCCACTCATTGATCACTCTAACTGTCAAAAAGTTTTTTCTAATATCTAATCTGTGTCTCCTCCCATTCAGTTTCATCCCATTGCTTCTAGTCTTTCCTTGTGCAAATGAGAATAAAGTTGATCCTTCTACAATGTGACAGCCCTTTAGATATTTGTAGACAGCAATTAAGTCTCCTCTCAGTCTTCTCTTTTGCAAACTAAACATTCCCAAATCCTGCAACCTTTCCTCATAAGACAGGGTTTGCAGACCGGTCACCATTCTGGTCGCTCTTTTCTGAACTTGCTCCAGTTTGTTGATGTCTTTTTTAAAATGTGGTGCCCAAAACTGGACACAATATTCCAGATGAGGTCTGACCAAAGAGGAGTAGAGGTAAATAATGACTTCACGTGATCTAGACTGTATGCTTCTGTTAATACATCCTAGAACTGCATTTGCCTTTTTTGCTGCTGCATCACACTGTTGACTCATATTCAGTCTGTGATCTATTAGTATACCCAAGTCTTTTTCACATGTGCTGTCACTTAGCCCTATTCCTCCCATTCTATATATGCTTTTTTCATTTTTATTGCCCAGATGTAGTACTTTGCATTTCTCCCTGTTAAAAACCATTCTGTTAGTTACTGCCCACTTCTCCAGTTTATTTAAATCTTTTTGAATCCTCTCTCTCTCTTCTCTAGTATTAGCTATCCCTCCTAGCTTTGTGTCATCAGCAAATTTAATCAGTTTACCCTCAATTCCTTCATCTAAATCGTTGATAAAGATGTTGAACAATACAGGGCCCAGGACAGAGCCCTGTGGTACCCCACTTGAGACATTCTTCCAACTGGATGTGCAGCCATTTACGACCACTCTTTGGGTCCGATCACTAAGCCAGCTATGAATCCACCTAACAGTTGCCTTGTCCATTCCATACTTAGTCATTTTTTCAATAAGGATTGTATGAGAGACTTTGTCAAATGCTTTGCTGAAGTCAAGATATACTATATCTACAGCATTTCCTTGATCCACCCAATCAGTGATACCGTCATAGAAGGAAATTAAGTTAGTCTGACATGACTTATTAATTACAAACCCATGCTGACTCTGTTTGATCACTTCATTCTTATCCAGGTATTGACTTACATGTTGTTTAATAATTTGTTCAAAGATCTTTCCTGGTATAGAAGTCAGACTCACCGGCCTATAGTTGCCTGGGTCCACCTTCTTCCCCTTTTTGAAGATAGGAACAACATTTGCTCTTCTCCAGTCTTCTGGCACTTCTCCTGTTTTCCAAGAATTTTCAAAGATTATGGAGAGTGGTTCAGAAATTTCTTCTGCTATCTCCTTCAGTACTCTGGGGTGTAATTCATCTGGACCTGGAGACTTGAATTCATTTAGGTTAGCTAAGTGTTTCCTCACTATCTTTCTGTTTATAGATATCCTGGATTCTTCTATTCCCTTAATAGGACAGTGAATAACAGTTGGTGTTACATTTCCTTTCTGAGAGAAAACAGATGCAAAATAGGAATTTAAAAGTTCAGCCTTCTCAACATCCTGTCTTACCATTTCATCATTTTCATCCTGTAAAAATCCTATAGCATCTTTGACTTTTCGTTTACTTTTGACATATCCCCAAAATCCTTTATTATTGCTTTTGACATCTCTTGCAAGCCTCAATTCATTTTCAGCTTTAGCTAATCTGATTTGTGCCCTGCAGATTCTGCAGACAGCATTATATTCTTCTTTAGATATGCCTCCCTCTTTCCATTTTATAAACATTTTTTTCTACCTTTTTAGCATGTGCTTTAGTTCTGTGTTCACCCATCCTGGTTTCCTTAAATGCTTCCTATTCTTCCCTCTTTTCGGAATTGTTAACAACTGTGCTTTGAGAATTTCATTTTTCAAGATTTCCCATCCTTCCTGGACATTTTTGTCTTTAAGGATATCCAGCCATTGGATCCCTCCAATTATCTTTCTGAATCCCTTAAAATCTGCCTTTCTGAAATCTAACCTTGACGTCTGAGTCTTCACAGGTCTTCCGCCTCTAGTTATCCAAAATTCTAAAATAGCATGGTCGCTACCTCCTAGGGTTCCAGCCACTTTTACCTCCTCAACCATTTCCTCCCTGTTTATAAGGATTAGATCCAAGGTAGCAGTTCCCCTTGTTTTCTCCCCTACCTTTTGGAAGATAAAGTTGTCAGCAAGAGAGGATAAGAATTTCCTTGACCTGTTAGTTTTGCCTGAGAGAGATTCCCAACAAATGTCTGGATAGTTGAAATCTCCCATGACAACTATGTCATATTTTTTGGAGAACTTGGCCATTTGATGCATAAAGAGTTCATCCATATCTTCAGCTTGCACAGGCGGCCTGTAGTAAATGCCTACAATGGTGTCCTTTCCATTGTTCTGTCCTTGTATTCTTACCCAAACAGTTTCCACAGAACTCCCAGTCTCTGAAGCTTCAATCTCTGTGCAGATATACGCGTTTCTAACATACAATGCAACACCTCCTCCTCGTTTATCAAGTCTGTTTCTTGCAAATAAGTTGTATCCTTCTAGTCTTGTATTCCAATCATGTGTATCATCCCACCAAGTTTCAGTGATTCCAATGACATCATATTTCTTTTCCTGTGTTAGTAGTTCCAATTCTCCTTGTTTGTTGCCCATGCTTTGTGCATTAGTATAGAAACATTTTAGTTTGTGATTGGTTTCTCTTTCTCCAATATTTTTATTAATTAGATTCTTTCGTCTTTGTTCTTCCTTTCCACTTCTATTAGCAGAGTTCTCAATAGCATTTGTCAGGTGTATGGCTTTTTCTGGTCTTTTGCTTCCCTTCCCATGTTGTTCTAGTTTAAAGCTCTCCTTACAAGTGTAGCAAGGCGACTTCCAAATACATGCTTTCCAGTCTTCGTAAGGTGCACCCCATCTCTAGCAAGTAGTCCATCGTATAAGTAGTTCACTCCGTGATCCAGAAATCCAAATCGTTGCTGACGGCACCATCGACGTAGCCAGTTGTTCACCTGCAGAATCTTATTCCACCTCCTTGTTCCATGGCCATCCACTGGGAGGATGGAAGAGAAGACCACCTGCGCTCCCAGTTCTTTCACTTTCTTGCCTAAGTCTTCAAAGTCTCTGCAGATGGTTTCCAGGTCGTTTCTTGCGGTGTCATTTGTCCCCACATGTAGTAGCAGGAATGGGTAGTCATCTGTAGGTCTGAAGAGTCCTGATATCCTGTCAGACACATCTTTAATTTTTGCACCTGGAAGACAGCACATTTCTCTTGAAGTTATATCCGGTCTGCAGATAGCGGCCTCTGTTCCTCTCAACAGGGAATCCCCCATGACCACCACTCTCCGTTTCTTCTTCACAACATTTTTCTTTCTCCATCCAGGGGGACTCTGAAGGCGTACAAGGTTGCTGTTTGTTGGCAAAGTCTTATCCTGATGTATTTCTTCATCGTTTTCCTGCGTGAGAGCCTGGTACTGGTTTCTGAGCAGTATGGGTGCTGACTGCCTCCTGATCCTCCTGCTTCTCTGGGTCACATGTCTCCATTCCTCTGTTTCTTCAGGTGCACTTCGAATTTCTTCTCTTTCTGTAACATGAAGAGATAATTCTGCTCTGTCCAAGAACTCTTCACCTTCCTTAATGATCTTCAACGTAGCCAACCTCTCTTCGAGATTTTGCAACTTTTCCTCCAACAGGGACACAAGCTTGCATTTGTGGCATGTGAAATTTGGCTTTTCCACTGGTAAGTCTGTGAACATGTAGCAAGAAATGCAGCTCACCAAATGGCTCCTGGCCTCTTCCATCTTGAGATTTCTTAAAAACGATGAAAGATGAGCCAAATCGGTTTTTCCGATTTCCTCTTTTCAGCTGCAACGGCCAAAACCCAGTGATCGTAGAGCTCGCGGAGACTCTTCACTTATCCCAGAAGGCACTGGGAATATGCAAATGATCTCCTCAAGACTCTTCCCCTGGTTTTCCGATTTCCTCTTTTCAGCTGCAACGGCCAAAACCCAGTGATCGTAGAGCTCGCGGAGACTCTTCACTTATCCCAGAAAGCACTGGGAATATGCAAATGATCTCCTCAAGACTCTTCCCCTGGTTTTCCGATTTCCTCTTTTCAGCTGCAACGGCCAAAACCCAGTGATCGTAGAGCTCGCGGAGACTCTTCACTTATCCCAGAAGGCACTGGGAATATGCAAATGATCTCCTCAAGACTCTTCCCCTGGTTTTCCGATTTCCTCTTTTCAGCTGCAACGGCCAAAACCCAGTGATCGTAGAGCTCGCGGAGACTCTTCACTTATCCCAGAAGGCACTGGGAATATGCAAATGATCTCCTCAAGACTCTTCCCCTGGTTTTCCGATTTCCTCTTTTCAGCTGCAACGGCCAAAACCCAGTGATCGTAGAGCTCGCGGAGACTCTTCACTTATCCCAGAAGGCACTGGGAATATGCAAATGATCTCCTCAAGACTCTTCCCCTGGTTACTCACATGCGAGACACTCGGACGAGTCTTGCAGGTAAATACCCGGCATTGCCGCCGGCTCTCGGATCGGAGTGTGTTGTGAGTTCATTTTCCCCTTCATTACTGAGGCCCGAGGAACTCCCTCCTCTGGTGAAGAAAGGTAGTGAGCCTGATTGTCAAACACCTGGGGCTGATGATGATGACTGGCTGAGTGGAGTTAATGACTGGATATAAGGCTGCCGACACCCTTCTGGCCTGCGGGTGATTTCTCTGTGGACTTCTAGGAAACCAGTCTGATTCCTGCTCATCTAAAGCTAAGATTTCTGCTTTGCCTTTTTGCATTAGTGTTTTGTTTTCCTTGCTTTTCTGGATTCTGCCATTCCCTGCTGGGTTGAGCTGAATCTCCTTTTGCCTGTTGCTCTGTCTTCAGAATATTCCTGAGTACTGACATAGCTTTTTTGAAGCATAGCGTCTTCAGGGCCTTTTTTACTGTCAGTTGGTTGGCTCTTATTTTCATAGGGTTTTTCACGGATTGAAGACAGCAGCCTTCCTGTCCTTTCCTATCTAAGCTAGCGTGGGCCCCATCTTTGCTCAGTCTATCTTTCTGTCTGTGTTTTGTTCTTTCTTCTTGCTTCACCGTCATTATATGTGGGGGGCTGCCTTTTGCTTTGGGGTCTGCTCTGGGGCAGTTTAGATTTCCCTTTCTGTCTTTAGGCTATGTAGTCCTCCGGCTGTGATCGAGGGGCCTAGGGCATCGTAGGAGCCCCCCACGGCTACTGCTAGTTGTGTTGATAGGTTCAGGGTCTGCAATCCGATAGCTGCCAACTTCTCTGGTTTTCTGGACTTAGCTAGCATTCCTATTTTTGCCTCCTACGGTGACTCAATCATAACAGAATCACCCGCCATACCGCAGATTCTAGGGTACTCAATAGCAGGAAAGAATTGTATAAAAAAAAAAAAAAAAACGTGTGTAGATTTTTTCCTCTATATCTCTGAGGCCGTAGGGGGAATTTTTTTTTCTCTCAATGGAGATAAAGCAATTGTCTGATCGTGTGGAGCAGCTTGCTGCGGAAGTGCGGGGAATTTCCGCCTACCTTGCTCATTCACATGCTGCTGAACCAAAGATTCCTACACCTGATGTATTTTTTGGGGATCGGTCTAAATTTTTGAGTTTCAAAAATAATTGTAAATTATTTTTTGCCTTGAAGCCTAACTCGTCAGGGAGCTCCGCGCAGCAGGTTAAAATTGTCATCTCTTTGCTGCGTGGCGATCCCCAGGATTGGGCGTTTTCTTTGAAACCAGATGATCCTATTCTGACTAGTGTGAACACATTTTTTCAGGCCGTGGGGTTGTTGTATGACGAACCTAATGCCATTGATCAGGCTGAAAAGACCCTGCTGGCATTGAACCAGGGTCGTGATTCTGCAGAATTGTACTGTCAAAAATTCTGAAAGTGGGCAGTACTTACTACCTGGAATGATAAGGCCTTGGCTGCTCTCTTTCGGAAGGGGTTGTCAGAAGCCATAAAAGATACTATGGTGGGATTTCCTGTTCCCTCTGGTCTTGACGATTCTATGTCTTTAGCCATTCAGGTTGATCGGCGTTTACACGAATGCAGAGCTGCATGAGAGGTGTTGCCACCTGTTGAACAGATGTCTGAACCTATGCAATGTGATAGAGTTTTTTCCAGAGAGCAGCGTCAGGAGTTCAGAAGGTGTATTAAGTTGTGTTTTTTCTGTGGAGATGCCTCGCATATTATTTCTGTCTGTCCTAAATGCGAGAAACGCTTTGCACACACGTTTTCTGTTGGTGGTGTTCAACCTAAGTTTCTTCTGGCTATTACTCTGATCTGCTCCCTGTCCACCATTTTCCGCCAAGGCTTTTGTGGATTCGGGAGCAGCTCTAAACCTAATGGACTTGGATTATGCTAAATGTTGTGGATTTCCAAAGACACCTCTGCAGACGCCTATCCCTTTGAGGGGGATTGATGCTACTCCTATGGCTAAAAATAAACCTCAGTTTTGGACCCAGGTGGTAATGCGGGTCGCCCCGGACCATCAAGAAAATTGCAGGTTTTTGGTGTTACATAATCTGCATGATACTATTGTTCTGGGGTTTCCCTGGTTACAAATTCATAATCAAGTTTTGGATTGGAAATCTGTGTCTGTGGTGAGTTGGGGTTGTCGGTGTGCCTTTAGTGAGGCTCCGGTGTTTTCCACCTCTCCTCAGTCGCATGATGTTCCGGATTATTTGGCAGACTTTTATGATGTATTTAGTGAGAATGAGTCTGCATCTCTGCCTCCTCATAGGAGTTATGACTGTGCTATTGAACTGAGCCCGGGGTGTAAATTTCCCAAGGGTCGGCTCTTCAATTTATCTGTACCCGAGCACGAGGCTATGCGATCCTATATTAAGGAGGCGTTGGAGAAGGGTCATATTAGACCATCCTCGTCACCCTTAGTTGCCGTTTTTTTTTTTGTAGCCAAAAAGGATGGATCATTAAGACCTTGTATTGATTATCGTGCTCTCAACAAAATTACTGTTAAATATCAGTATCCGTTACCCCTGATTTCTGATCTATTCTCCAGAGTTAAAGGTGCTTGCTGGTTTACCAAGCTTGACCTTAGGGGGGCGTATAATCTTATTCGCATTAAGCATGGGGATGAATGGAAGACGGCGTTTAATACTCCGGAGGGACATTTTGAGTACCTGGTGATGCCTTTTGGGCTCACTAATGCCCCTTCTGTCTTCCAGTGCTTCATGAATGATATTTTCCGAGATTTTGTCGATAAATTTTTGATTATCTATCTGGATGATATTTTGATCTTCTCCAAGGATTGGGATTCTCATGTGGAACATATTCGGACTGTGTTCCGGATCTTGAGGGAGAATTCCCTGTATGTCAAAGGATCTAAATGCCTTTTTGGAGTACAGAGGATTTCTTTTTAGGGATTTATTTTGTCCCCGTCAACTATTGAAATGGACCCGGCCAAGGTACAGGCCATTTACGATTGGGTTCAGCCCACTTCTTTGAAGGCCCTCCAGAAGTTTTTGGGTTTTGCTAATTTTTATCGGAAATTTATAGCAAAATTTTCTAGTATTGCCAAGCCATTGACTGATTTGACTAAGAAGGGTGCTGATGTGTTAAATTGGTCTCCGGAGGCTGTTTCTTCCTTTCAGGAGCTGAAGCGAAGATTCACCTCCGCCCCGGTTTTGCGGCAACCTGATGTCTCACTTCCGTTCCAGGTAGAGGTGGATGCTTCTGAGATTGGTGCAGGAGCTGTTTTGTCCCAAAAGGATCCTGTAACATCTAAAATGAATCCCTGTGCTTTCTTTTCCCGAAAGTTCTCTCCATCTGAACGTAACTATGATGTGGGGAATCGGGAACTGTTAGCCATGAAATGGGCATTTGAGGAGTGGAGATATTGGTTGGAGGGAGCTAAGCATCAAGTCGTGGTCCTCACTGACCACAAGAATTTGATTTACCTAGAGTCGGCTAAGCGCTTGAACCCTAGACAGGCTAGGTGGGCCTTGTTTTTTACACGTTTTGATTTTGTGGTTTCTTTTCTTCCTGGAACAAAGAATGTCAAGGCTGACGCCCTCTCTAGGAGCTTCTTTGCTGATTCTCCTGTGGTGACCAAGCCTGCTACCATCTTAGGCGAAGGGGTAGTTCTTTCTGCCATCTCGCCCGATTTGAGACGTGCTCTGGAAGAGTTCCAGGAGGACAAACCTGAGCGTTGTCCCAGTGGAAAGTTGTATGTTCCTGACCAGTGGAAGAAGAGAGTGATGTCTGAAGTTCATTGCTCTGCTTTGGCTGGTCATCCAGGTATTTTTGGTACTAGAGATCTGGTGAGTCGGTCTTTTTGGTGGCCCTCCTTGTCTCGTGATGTCAGGAATTTTGTGCAGTCCTGTGGGACGTGCTCCCGGTCTAAATCGTGTTCTCGCTCTAGTGGGTTGTTGATGCCTTTGCCTGTCCCCAAGAGGCCATGGACCCATATTTCAATGGATTTCATCTCTGATATGCCGGTCTCTCAAAGGATGACTGTTATTTGGGTGATTTGTGATAGGTTCTCTAAGATGGTTCATCTTGTACCACTCCCTAAGTTGCCGTCTTCCTCTGAATTGGTGCCCCTGTTTTTACAACAGGTGGTTCGCTTGCACGGGATTCCTGAGAACATTGTATCTGACAGAGGAGTCCAGTTTGTGTCTAGATTTTGGAGAACTTTCTGTTCCAAGCTGGGAATTCAGTTGTCCTTCTCCTCTGCTTTTCACCCTCAGACCAATGGGCAGACAGAGAGAACAAACCAGACCTTGGAGTCATATTTGAGATGTTTTATTTCTGCTGATCAGGATGATTGGGTTTCATTTTTGCCCTTGGCCGAATTTGCTTTAAATAATAGAGCTAGTTCTGCCACTTTGATGTCTCCTTTTTTTTGTAAATTTGGGTTTCATCCTCCATTTTCTTCAGGGCAGGTGGAGCCCTCTGCCTGCCCAGGGGTTGACACTGTGGTGGAGAGAATGCACCAGATCTGGGACCAAGTGGTGGATAAGTTATCTCTCTCCCAGGAAAAGGCCCAGCGGTTTTCCAACCGACATAGGACCATTGGTCCCCAATTTAAGGTTGGTGATATGGTGTGGTTATCATCAAAAAATATTGCTATGAAGGTGGCTTCTCCTAAGTTTAAGCCTAGATTTATTGGACCTTACAAGATTTTGGAGATTATTAATCCCGTCTCTTTTCGTTTGGCTCTTCCTGTCACATTTAAAATCCATAATGTGTTCCATAAATCTTTGTTGAAGAGGTTTGTTGAACCTGTTGTTCCGGGGGTTGCACCTCCAGACCCTGTATTGGTTGAAGGTAACATGGAATATGAGGTAGAGAAAGTACTGGATTCCCGTCTGGCTAGACGGAGACTCCAGTATTTGGTTAAGTGGAAGGGTTATGGTCAGGAGGATAATTCCTGGGTCTCTGCCTCTGATATTCATGCCAAAAGATTGGTGCGTGCCTTTCATCGGGCTCACCCTGATCGCCCTGGTGGCGTGGCTGAGGGTTCTGTGACCCCTCCTCAAGGGGGAGGTACTGTTGTGAGTTCATTTTCCCCTTCACTACTGAGGCCCGAGGAACTCCCTCTTCTGGTGAAGAAAGGTAGTGAGCCTGATTGTCAAACACCTGGGGCTGATGATGATGACTGGCTGAGTGGAGTTAATGACTGGATATAAGGCTGCCGACACCCTTCTGGCCTGCGGGTGATTTCTCTGTGGACTTCTAGGAAACCAGTCTGATTCCTGCTCATCTAAAGCTAAGATTTCTGCTTTGCCTTTTTGCATTAGTGTTTTGTTTTCCTTGCTTTTCTGGATTCTGCCATTCCCTGCTGGGTTGAGCTGAATCTCCTTTTGCCTGTTGCTCTGTCTTCAGAATATTCCTGAGTACTGACATAGCTTTTTTGAAGCATAGCGTCTTCAGGGCCTTTTTTACTGTCAGTTGGTTGGCTCTTATTTTCATAGGGTTTTTCACGGATTGCAGACAGCAGCCTTCCTGTCCTTTCCTATCTAAGCTAGCGTGGGCCCCATCTTTGCTCAGTCTATCTTTCTGTCTGTGTTTTGTTCTTTCTTCTTGCTTCACCATCATTATATGTGGGGGGCTGCCTTTTGCTTTGGGGTCTGCTCTGGGGCAGTTTAGATTTCCCTTTCTGTCTTTAGGCTATGTAGTCTTCCGGCTGTGATCGAGGGGCTTAGGGCATTGTAGGAGCCCCCCACGGCTACTGCTAGTTGTGTTGATAGGTTCAGGGGTCTGCAATCCGATAGCTGCCAACTTCTCTGGTTTTCTGGACTTAGCTAGCATTCCTATTTTTGCCTCCTACGGTGACTCAATCATAACAGGAGTGTTCAGCTGCATGTATTTCTATGCAGCTGAACGCTCTGATCTGAGTGCTGGGGGCAGTGCCGGGTATTAAGATGCAAGACTCATCTGAGTTTCTCGCATGTGAGTATGAGCCCTACAGGCCATACTGTCCATACTGTCAGCCTGGGCTGACAGACTCTCTTTAAGAAACTATTCAAAGAAGCCCATTAAGTATATACCTGAATGTGAATGAAGAACAGAGAATTCACCCTTTGTCTGTTACAAGTAAACATACATACAATATGACTTGCTTTGTATTCACCTTAACCATATTTGATAGTTAACAGACGTGTATGAGAATGATGTGAATAGGTGATGACTGAGCGAAAAGCTGTGAAATAAATGTGAAAGGTGTGTGATAATGGCTGAGTGTTGGGGAAAAGTGGGTGTGAAAAAAATTCTATACATAACCTAGAGACAGTGACTCCCATGCTGATTGGGTACTGACGTGTGACAACACCACATCACAGCCCCGGGGATAGCGAGTGCCGACACCATGGGGGAAGGGCCACCAGGGGAGGTAAGTATAAGCTTTAATAATTTTATTTGAGTTGAACATTTAGTTTAAGAAGTGGTTGTCCTAGTAGTAGATAACCCCTTTAAACTGACAAGAGTAGCACTTAGACCTTAAGTTTGTTTCTACTGGAATATACACATAATCACCTAATCATCTAATGCTGTAGAGGATGATAGGATTTCACTTAGCACTCCAAGATGACTTGACACAGAAGTTCAGACCTGACTTCTGCTGAAAAGTCGAGTCGTTTGGAACTTTAAAAGGTGCTTAGGCACTGATTTTTTTTAATTAGTCATATTTAGTAAAGTCATATCTAAGTGATTGCCCATTGCGAAAGACTACTCAAATTAAAAAGGAAGCCATGCAAAGCTGTTAAGAACACTTTAAGTTTTACCAAGGTTTTACTCTCTGTGGAACGTATGCGTCATTCTGCCTTGATGTTTTCATACTATGTGTTTCAAGATTTGACCCTGTAATTCTCCTAATATAAAACCAATATAAATAAATCTTCAGGAACATGTGACACAATAAATGACAGCTGTTGTCCTACAATTTATCAATTTACAATATAAGGTCTCGCTCACATGAGCGTATAACACGGCCGAGTGCTATCCAGTGCAGATCTGCGATTATTTTTTCATGAGAAAACAATATCAGCATACTGCGAGTGCATATGAGAATCGGATTGCACTCACACATACAAGTTTATGGGTGCGTGCTGAGGATGACGGCAATGGAGGAGATGAAGAAATTAGTTTCTCTGTCTCCTGAGCACCTGTGCCTCAATTGTCTTGTAGATAGATCACAGTAAAATGACACTTGGCTCTTCCTCGCAGCAGAGTTCGAGACAAGGATCATTTGCATGTAGCATCTGATTCTCTTGCTTGAGAGGCTCTTCGGATGCTACTCGCCAGTGTGAGCAAGCCCTAAAACTGATGATCATTCTTGGAATTTGCTGAAAGTGCCTCTTCAATATAATGACATGGACTGTAATTCTCACGAGACTCCAATCCACATTTGGTAAGATTCAAAAATGTGTGTGGATGTGGGAGGTACATAATGAATATGTAGAACTTAGTAACCCAAAGTCATAAACTTTATGCATTCTTAATAAAGTTACCTTAAGTAATAGCCCATATCATGTTGTGTGGATGGGCAGAATTCGAGTGTAGGATGCATTAACACTTACTACTTATAATATATTGTAGTATGTACACTCACTGGCCACTTTATTAGGTACACCATGCTAGTAACGGGTTGGACCCCCTTTTGCCTTCAGAACTGCCTCAATTCTTCGTGGCAGAGATTCAACAAGGTGCTGGAAGCATTCCTCAGAGATTTTGGACCATATTGACATGATGGCATCACACAGTTGGCGCAGATTTGTCGGCTGCACATCCCTGATGCGAAACTCCCGTTCCACCACATCCCAAAGATGCTCTATTGGATTGAGATCTGGTGACTGAGGAGGCCATTTGAGTACAGTGAACTCATTGTCATGTTCAAGAAACCAATCTGAGATGATTCGAGCTTTATGACATGGCGCATTATCCTGCTGAAAGTAGCCATCAGATGTTGGGTACATTGTGGTCATAAAGGGATGGACATGGTCAGCAACAATACTCAGGTAGGCTGTGGCGTTGCAACGATGCTCAATTGGTACCAAGGGGCCCAAAGAGTGCCAAGAAAAAATTCCCCACACCATGACACCACCACCACCAGCCTGAACCGTTGATACAAGGCAGGATGGATCCATGCTTTCATGTTGTTTACGCCAAATTCTGACCCTACCATCCGAATGTCGCAGCAGAAATCGAGACTCATCAGACCAGGCAACGTTTTTCCAATCTTCTACTGTCCAATTTTGATGAGCTTGTGCAAATTGTAGCCTCAGTTTCCTGTTCTTAGCTGAGAGGAGTGGTACCCGGTGTGGTCTTCTGCTGCTGTAGCCCATCTGCCTCAAAGTTCGACGCACTGTGCGTTCAGAGATGCTCTTCTGCCTACCTTGGTTGTAACGGGTGGCAATTTGAGTCACTGTTGCCTTTCTATCAGCTCGAACCAGTCTGCCCATTCTCCTCTGACCTCTGGCATCAACAAGGCATTTCCGGCCACAGAACTGCCGCTCACTGGATTTTTTTTCTTTTTCGGACCATTCTCTGTAAACCCTAGAGATGGTTGTGCATGAAAATCCCAGTAGATCAGCAGTTTCTGAAATACTCAGACCAGCCCTTCTGGCACCAACAATCATGCCACGTTCAAAGGCACTCAAATCACCTTTCTTCCCCATACTGATGCTCGGTTTGAACTGCAGGAGATTGTCTTGACCATGTCTACATGCCTAAATGCACTGAGTTGCCGCCATGTGATTGGCTGATTAGAAATTAAGTCTTAACACACAGTTGGACAGGTGTACCTAATAAAGTGGCCAGTGAGTGTATGTGTCCCTCTCTGCATCATGATATTTAATATTTAGATTCTGGGAAAGGATGGGAAAGAATGATGGCATATACATCAATTAGCCCATGAATACTACCTGCCAAACATTATATGGTGCCACCAAAATGGTTTCTGGTGGGACAGACCAGATGGGCTAGCTATTGTTCTCCTTGTGCATCACTGTGCCTTTGACTCCAATGACCCCATTGCCAATTTTCATTTCTTGGACCACTTTTTCTAGGTACTTTCCAATGCATAGCAGGAACACCCAAAAGCTCAGGCATGTTACACACGTCATCTCGATTTCATAATGCGGCCTTTGTCAAAGTTGTACAGATCCCTACACTTCATCAATTCTTTCTACTTTTTACACATAAATTTCACAAACTGTATCTTAACTTATCTTATATCTGGTCCCATTGTGACTATAAAATTCACTTTACCTGTCACTGATTTTAATTTTTTTGCCGATTAATTTCCCTGCATTTTACACTTTTTCTGACTGTGCATACATACTGTACTTAAAAAGGAATTAATTGTAAAGTTAATTATATATTACTTATTACATGACTCATTGCAGAATTATGCAAAAATGCATAAAAGCATCTTGTGAACATAGATTATGTTTCCTATATTATCATTGTTGATTCAGTGAATGATTACATTTACCATCAGCTTTCATTATCCTTAATACAGGAAATTGAAATTTCATAAAGGAACCAAGTTTCCTTTTATTTCACTAGATTATATTTGTATACTTTATTATATTACAGTTTAGTGTTTTTGTGTATTTGTTTCAGAGGAATTATTTAGCACTGCAATGTTTCTTCCCAATGTGCTACTAAACCCATTTCTTTGTAGTACAATGCATTTTCTAAACTGTTTCATGGGAAGTTCGCTGATGAAAAGATACAATCTTTCAATAGCCTGTTGTGTGGCTTGTTCTTATTTCAGACGGAATAAATACATTCTAGTTTGTCCTTGAATGACTTCCTGACATGGATTGTTAGGCAATGAATTATATATTAAGCAAGCCATGCTTAGTTATACGGTATAAGCATAGTCCACAATTTACCGTTCTTTAGCCTAGATTTTAAAACCGTTCAGACAAGTAAAACATTAAGTAATGTTGAACGCATGAACTATGCTTAATCCCTAATTCAGTTCAGACTTATCTTGGAACCAATATACAAACATTTATTTCCAGTGATTACAGAAAGCCAATGCATGATCTGCATGCAAATCTATGTTCTTCAGCACAGCTCCATTTTCAAGAACCCCTAGTGAAACTACAGCAAGCAGTATATCTGGTAACAGACATCTGGTATAATGTAGCATGGCATGTTATGCGCCAAATGGCTGACCATGTATTACATAGGCAAGCTAGATCTAACATAATGAGAGCCTTTCTTTGTGAGCTGCTTCTTGCTCTGATTTGTACATATGGTTCTGAGTTGAGGCCAGCCGCTGTGACATCAATTTGCCCTAACAGGTCTAATATAAAAAGAAGATGTATAACCTACACTAGTAAGGCAGGTTAGCAGAATAAACATGTCTAGCGATGTGTTCAAAGTTAAAAGGGAATAGGAAAAAAACTAAATAAAAAAATGTGATTTTAAATACCGTGTATACTCGTGTATAAGCCGAGTTTTTCAGCATATTTTCTGTGCTGAAAATGCCGGTGGCTGACACTGTAGGCTACTGAAGAGCAATGAATACTCACTACTCTCTGCGTGCACAGTCCCGGCGAGTATTCTGGCAGCTGTGCTCTGCTTGTGAGCAGTACATGAAGTCCCTGCCATGCGTTGCTTACAAACATAAAGCAGTTGTTGGCACCGGAACAGGACACTAGGAGGGAGTGCTGTGAAGATAAGGTTTTTTTTTAATATTTTCTGATGAGGCCATGCATACCAGGATGGGGATCGGTGGGGGCCAATTATAAGGATGGGGCCACACATACTAGTATGGAGGTGGGAGACAATTATAAGGGTTGGGCGATGTATACCAGAATAGGGATTGGGCCCGGCATACCAGGATGAGATGGGGACCCTTCATACCAGGATAATGATGGGGGCCATGCATACTAGGATGAGATGGGGGTCCTGCATACCAGGATAATGATAGGGGCCATGCATAGTAGGATGAGATGGGGGTCCTGCATACCAGGATAGGGCTGGATCCATGCATACTAGTATAGGGATGAGGGCGATCATTCCTGCCAGGAATGGGATGAGGAATCCATGCATACCATGGTAGGGATGAGGGGGCCATGTGTATCAGGATAGGGATGAGGGAGGCATGTGTATCAGGATGGGGATGAGGGGACCATATATACCAGGATAGGGGATATTAAGTACAGAATTGACCACATTTTTTGCTTCAATTTTTTTTCCTAATTTCCTCCTCTAAAACCTAGGTGCGTCTTATAGTCCAAAAAATACGGTATTTGCTGTTCACGCTGCAGTCCACCATCTCTTTCTGATCTAATACTAGACATACCAGGGATGCTGAGGTAAAAAGAGATTACTCACAATGCTGCCCACCCTGTCATACTGCTCTAGAAATGGAGATACCAGAGGTTCTGAGGTAAGAATATGCTGCTCTCACTGCTGTCTACCCTGTACAGCTGCCAAGACTTAGAGATGGATAATATCTGGTGTGGGTTATTGTTAGCAAAGCAGTCTACTGTACATACTTAAAGTAGAGATGAAGGAATCTATTTCGGTGGAATTGAAATTTACTTGAATATTACAAAAATATGTATTCGCCAATATTTTTGCCATTTTGCTTCTTTAAAATGCCGATCGCTGACTCATTTTTGGAATCTTAAAGAGCCATCAAAAGATTAAAAAAAAATTATACTCACCTTACCACTCACCTCTCTTGCCTCTCTGCTCCTCACCATCACTTGTCTGGTCCTCAGCCCATTTTCTTATCACATCACATGATGTGACATCATGACATCTTGGGGATTCAGAGATCGTGGCGGTGATCAGAAGATGTGATTATGACCAGATGGGGGATGCTGCAGAGCAGAGGGGCTGGAGAAGTGAGCAATGAGGTTTATATAAGTATTTTTTTATTGTTTTAAATCCTACATTTAATAAGCTCTAGGTTCTTGGGAGACCCCAGAGCTTTATAAGGAACAATCGATTCGCGGAAAGTAACTTCTCTGCAAATCGAATTTCCCAGAAAAATTACCATGGGCAGGAAAATGTTAATTTTGCCTGAACCACTCATCTGTAGTTTACAGGCACCTGTCCACATGTGCACACGCTGCGGATTGGTCTGCTGATTTTTTATCTGCGGCACCGCAGGTAAAACCGCAGGTAAAATGACCTGCAGATTCAAAACCGCAGCTTTTCCGCAGTTAAAAATCCACAGCATGTGCACAGAAAATTGTAAATCCCATAGGATAACATGCTACTGTACACTGTGTGCAGAACTGCTGCAGTTCTGCTGCGGCCAAAACTGCAGCGGAACCACAGCAAAAACCGCAGCGTGTGCACATAGCCTAACAGTCTAGCAGAAGTTACAGCATATTAACTTCTTATGGATAGTACACATTTGAAATTGAATTTTTACAGCATACATGGATGCCCTCCCATATACTCCCACATACATGGATGCACTCATACACACATTTACTCCACCCATGAATGCAATCATACACACATTCAGCACTTACATGAATGCTCTCATGCACATGTTCTCCATGTTCAGTTACATTAGAGGACCCTCACAACCCCCAACTTTATATAATTACAGCAACAATGGGAGACCATTAAAATTAATCTGTCACCCCATTTTTTCTCTATGAGATGCGGCCACCGTCATCAGGGGCTTATCTACAGCCCCTGACCTCTCTGACCTTTCCCGGACCTCTCTGACCTTTCCCGGCACCGGACCATGACACCCACTGCCCAACCCACCGGGGAGTATAATCTAACTTGTTTTTTTTTATCTTTCAGGTTACATTGGGGGATTATCTACAGTATTTCAGAATGCTGTAGATAAGCCCCTGATGGCAGTGGCAAAAATGGTGTGACAGAATCCCTTTAAGATTCCTCAAAATAAGTGATAATGACAGACCCTTACAGCTTAGCCTGCAAACCCTTGCAGCCTTCCAAACCCATATTAACAGTGACAGCGGCATAGAACTCAAGCATCTTCCACATGTCAAAGTTATTCAAGATATAGAAAAATTAGTGTCACAATTGCACATCAGCTTTAGTCAGACCATAGTCGATCCCATCCTGCAGGAGCGGTGGGATCTGTAATTAGCTATATCATGGTGGGGCCAAAACAGCTTAGACCAGTGTTTCTCAGACTTTTCAAGCCAACTACTCACTAACAACTAGAAGTTCCAGAAAAAGTACTCCACGTAATAAATATTTCATTACTGTTGACTGAAAAGAGGGCTTCTCTCACATTGATGTTAGAACCTTTACTGCAGTTCTTTAAACTGACAGACATACCACTGAAGAAGAGCAGGTTTCCTGATGTGATCATTTCTACGTTACCACACTGCCATCAATGCCTTATGACAGATACCAACGGCGCACAACGAACTCCATTGAATATAGTTTGGTCAGTGGTATTTCTGTCATGGTGTCTGTTCATTTACCTCGCAAATATTATGAGATGATTTTGGCCAGATCAGTGATGGAGCCTCCAATGCAGTCCACAAAGTATGCATGTATAAAAATGTTTTTTTATATGAGTCAGAGGATATATGGAGGGACTAGAGCTACAATCCCAAATTATGTTGACATGATTTAACATGTATTTTGCTATGTGAGCGCATTTTTACATGTATCCATATAAAATGTATTTGTGTCACAGAAAGGTTTGTGAGAATGCGAGTGGATAGAAGACTGTCATGATGACCCGTCCTGTGTGACGCGACCTGCAGGCCGGTAACTAAAACAACAAGACGCGGCATGTGATACTGTCATGTGTGACACGGCCCGCAAGCCGGTAACTAAAACAACAAGACACAGGAAAGGGGAAACAGTAACAATGGTGGGCCCTGCGATAGGGAAAGGGGACGTGGAGACCTCCTGCACTCCCCTGAGTCAGTGTCCCTAACGCTCCTAACGTTCCCTATGCCGGTTCTGCACTGGGCGCCGATCAGGAACCTGTCACCATAGCACACCCTACCCCTATCCCTTTCTAGGGAGCTGGGTGGCACAGGCACTGGCCCCGCCGCTGCACTAATACACACTAAGGAAAAACACAAACAGGGAAACACCACTTATCTTTACTCTGTTGCACTTGCTCCTGGCAACAGAGTCCACTACCAGAATGCAGCTCTCCTCATGAATCGCTGCCACCAAGCTGTGTCAGAGCTACAAGGAAATCCCCTATGACTCCTTCCACACCAGGGCTAAAACAGTGCTGCAAGGAACGCTCTCCAGCTCCTTCCTACACCAAGAATGGTTGAAATGAACACTATCACCAACACTGATTGCAACACCTGTGACTCTTTTATAGCAGAGCCAGCGCAATCACACCTGCATTGTAATCATGTGCAGTTAACTAAAGCCACCAGAGTGCAATGATGCTCACCACCACCGGGGGTAAACTTAGAACAAAAGACACCACAGTGCAATAATCCTAATGGCCACCGGGGGCAAAAACCAAACTTAAGCACAACTTAAGAAAAAAGAAAGGTTACCTGTGCTTTTTATCAGTCCTGATCCAGCATGGATCATGACAGAAGACGTTGTTTGAGGGAATCTGTCAGCAGGTTTTTATTTTGTAATCTAAAAGCACCACGAGGAAGGAGCTGATGCACTGATTTCGGCAATGTGTCACTTATTAGGCTGTGCGCTGTAGTTTAAATCAATATGTTTTATCAGAAAGAGATGATCACTGCCAGACTAGCTGCCCACACCTCTCAGTCCAGCTCCACCCCCAGCACTGATTAGTAGCTTTCTGTCATTATACAATGTTCAAAGAAAGCTGCTCATCAGTGGTGTGGGTGATGTTAGCTTTCTGAGCTCTGCTACATTTACAGCTTTGAAAACTGTTTGTATTGTGGAAAAGTAAGTAATATATCGCTCACAGATGAGGTAGCAAAAACCTGGTGACATATTCCCATTAATTACAGTGTTTTTATTTTTTTAGCTAATATTTGTATTTGTTTTAATGTTTCTTGTTATTTTCTTTTACTATTTTGTATTTTTACCTTTTTAACTGTCTTTGGAAAAAACTGTAATAGCATAATCCCTGCATTCCCCTGTTAGCAGACCGTAAATAATTGCAATCTAATGACTCCTGGCTTTCAGACGACTTCAGGCTAATATTAAAGGGCCTGTCACACTAAGAGATATCGCTAGCAATATCGCTATAACTAGTGACGTTATAGCGATATTGCTAGCGATATCGCTGTGTCTGATACTTACCTACGACCCGCTCCCCCGCTGCTTATCGCTGATCGCGCGAGAACAGGCTGGACTGTTTCTCGTCGTCAGCTTCCTGCGGCGCTTCCTGTGGAGAGACGAGCGACGCGTGGAGCCGGGCGGGAGGACGCAGGATCGCCTGGTGTGACAGGTAAGTAGTGACCCCCGTCCCCAGCGATGTCGCTGGTGAGATCTGCCTGTGTGGCAGCTCACTAGCGACCACTTAGCGATGTACCAGCGATCCTGACCGCGTCATATCGCTGGTCGGGATCGCTGGTACATCGCTAAGTGTGACAGTACCTTAAGAGTGGTCTGCTCACAGATGATTGCTTGGAGAACAAAGATCGTGTCCTACTAAAATGCTCCTTTTTACCATCAGACCGCTGGAGGTCCATCATTGTGCAGTCACGGGTTTCCATGAGAGTGGCCCAGATGCAGGAGAGAAGCTTCCTGCTTCTGTGTCTAGCTACTGAACACAGTGCCCACTTTAAGAATGATAAGACCTGCCCAAAATACCAGCAATTATTAATGACAATGAAAAAATTTTGTAGGATCCAATGTCTTGATTTGAAAACCAAGCACCTTTTGTACAGAAGCTTCATGCGTAGTGCAATGCATGAGACTTTTACGAGAGCGTAAAATTGCCTACAGAGGCGTCAATGATGTCTGTACAGGCATTATTGCAACCTCTTTCTGCATTCATACTTATTATTGTGCTTTTTATTAAATAGGCAACCTAGTAAATGCTTTAATATCTGTAAATTGCAAAAGATATACACAATGTCATTTAATTATGTACCTTTCTTACAAGACAGCTGGTGGTAAAATGTCTTAAATTATTCTTTGAACAAGTGTATGTTTGTCTCTTTTACTACTGATTCATTTAGTTTGATATAAATCACTGCAGGTTCTCTTAGCAAGGAAATCGATCTATCTAAATCATTTATTATTTACTGAGAAACTGAATCCTGAAATATTCACTTGCTTAATTGCAGTTGCATATCTTTTGTAAAACATGCCTGATGTTTATCACTTATTAGCTAAAAAAATGAAGGAATACCATAATGATAAATAGTGCCCAACCTCGGTTAATTTTTGCCAGGTTGATTTTCAACTTATACCAATTTGTCTGATCATTATAACAGATGATGAGATTGCGACCCCCTGGGATTAGGTTTCCAGATCTTCTGGGACTGCTGGTGTTCAATCTATTTTTATACTTGGGCAGGAGCCAGTTGGCCTGGCAGTTCCCTCAGCAATCTAATCAGTCAGAGGCCTGCTATGTAGGTTTGTAGCTTGCATTACTGAAGTCAGTGTGAGCTTTCTTCAGGCATAGCTCTCAAGATTTAACGTTTTCCGGCCTACAAGCCCTATGCTTTCTTGAAGTTCTTCTCTAGACAAGGGTTTATACTGCCCGAACAGAAGACCACCTGTGCAATGAGTTGGTGGTGAATGTTAAAGGGAGGGAGAGGGAAGTAAGCTTAAAAATGTAGGTCATTTTGTCAGAAGAGGAGGAAGAGTTGGCTACGTTACTCCTTTAGTATGTCCTAGAGAAAGGATGGGGAACTTTTTTCACCCAGGAGACATTTGGATGTTTATAACATCACTCAGAGGCCTTACAAAATTATCAACTTGAAATGTATCCTTCTTTATTTGGTCAAACATTCACTTCACTCACCCCTAATGTGATCGCTGGAACTGCTTTTCTTTGGTGTGTAGATGTTAGGTGGTATTGATGATGTTGCTACCCGCAACTGCTTTCTCAGATTTGCATTGTTCTGGAGTGTAGTCAACCATAAGCGTACCCAGGATCAAAACTAGGGGGGGTAATTTATGTTGTAAAATTTTAGAATGAAGAAGGTGAATGAAACTGCTCCATACAGTATAATAAGCCCCATACCTGTAGACACATCATCATAGCCCAAGCCCACTAAGCCCAGCACCTATATATACATCATCACCAGCCCCAGCCAACAGAGCCCAGCTCCTGTGTATACATCATCATCAGCCCCAGCCCACTGAGCCCAGCACCTGTGTATGCATCACCGCCAGCCCCAGCCCACTAAGATCAGCACCACCTGTATATATCATCACCAGCCCCAACCCACTGAGCCCAGCACCACCTGTATAAATCATCACCAGACCCAGCCCACTGAGCCCAGCACCACCTGTATTAACATCATCACCAGCCCCAGCCCACTAAGCCCAGCACCTGTATATACATCATCACCAGCCCCAGCCCACTAATCCAAGCACCTGTATATACTGTACATCATCAACAGCTCACTGAGCCCAGCATCACCTGTATATATATCATCACCAGGTCCAGCCCCACCCCACTGAGCCCACACCACCTTTCCATATCATCACCAGACCAAACCCACTGAGCCTAGCACCACCTGTATATATATCTTCACCAGGTCCAGCTCATTGAGCCCAGCACCACCTGTATTTACATCATCACCAGCTCCAGCCCACTAAGCCCAGCACCTGTATATACATCATCACCAGCCCCAGTCCCAGCCCAATAAGCTGAGCACCTGTACATACTGTACAGCATCACCAGCCCACTGAGCCCAGCACCACCTGTATATATCATCACCAGCCCCAGCTCACTGAGCCCAGCACCACCTGTATATATATAATCACCAGGTCCAGCCCCAGCCCACTGAGCCCAGCACCACCGCTATTCGATTCTGCAGCGGAAAAATCTGCAGCATTAGCACAGCATTGCAGAATCCCATAGGATTGCATGGGATGCATTTTTTGCGTTTTTGCAGCGATTCTGCGTGTAAAAAAAGCAGCGAAAACGCAAAAAAAAGCCTAATAGTGTTGTTGATCAACTTACAGCTGTAACCTTGCATTTATTCTTTTCTGCTCAATCCATGGCCCTGCTCTTGTCCAGTTCTTTAAATATGTTAATCCAGTGGTAATAGTAATGTTCACTAGCATTGTATGAGGCTGAAATGTGTGTATGTCTATATTCTTATATGTGATATGAGCTTGTATCACAAAGAAAATGACTTTTGGCTAACTTTAAGACACAATTGCAATGTTTAACTTGCAGAATTAATACATGCCTCAAGACATATTAAAATGCCAGCACATTGAGGTGCTGGAGTACAAAGCATATATAAGTCTATGGAGAGGGAAGTGAGGAGGAAGAGGAGAGAGGAGCAAAGTAAGAAACAGAGTTCGAAGAGAAACAGAGTTCGAAGAGAAACAGATCATGCAGATTCTTACCAGTTTTGTCAAACGTGGCTTCACAGCTATAGTGACAAGTACTACTGTATGTAGGTGAGAGATAGAGTCACTTTTCATGGAAAAGCCATGAGTCAGGCTAGTCAAGGTGTCCAAGGTCAAAAGGCAGGAGGGTACATCCTAAACAGTGGGAAGAGATAAATGTGTAGTCAGGTAACCATTCTAGTTAAAAATACCAGGAAGATAGCAGATCAGAACAAAGGGATTAAACAGGCCGGATGGTCAGAACCAGTTCCAAGGTCAGGCAATGAAAGATCATCAAGCAAAACACTAGGCACAAAGAAAACCAAACACACTTAACTGAAGATACATCTGGCAGAGGTCTGGGACTGAAAGCTCAGGTAAGTAGCCGGGCAATCACATGGGACAAAGAACACCTGTAGACAGCCAGCAACTACCAGTCTTAGATTGGATGGCCGAGCTGTCAGTCAAAACACCAACACATGGACACAGCTGTCAATCAATGTACTATCAGTTTAAGAGCACTGCTCTACTAGTTTGGACAGCAGAACTGTCAGTAAGTGAATCCCAGACACACTGAGGGGTGGAATTGTTGCAATTGCCCTGTTACTTATGTCTGTGTGCCTTCAAGGGGTAAATAATAACTGTGATAATTTTATGCATACAGCACCAACATATACTGCAGCACTTTACAGTTAAGCTGGGACAATAAAGACTTAGGATATGTGCACACGTTGTGAATTTTGTTGCGGACCCACAGCGTTTTTGGAAGCGTGGAATTGCAACAAATCCGCAATGTAGTGCACAACCAATGTTAACCTATGGGAATCCAGAATTGATGTGCACATGCTGTGGAAAAATCCACGCGGATTCACAGTGTTTTATTTTCCGCAGCATGTCAATTCTTTTTGCGGATCTACAGTGTTTCTGCACCCATTGACTTCCATTGAGTCAGTCAAATCTGCAGCAAAACCGCAGGTGTAAATAGATTTGCGGATTTGCTGCAGATGTGCATGCAATGAACGCTGCAGATAGGGAGAGGAAGTGTGTGGGAGAAGAATATGTGTGTGGGCGAGACTATGTGTGTGCGGAGAAGATGTGCGTGTCTGTGTGTTTGTGTGTGTGCACGTGTGTGTGTCTTTATTTAACTCTTTATGTACCATTTTATTCTGTTCATTACTAAATATCAGGCTTGGTATTGTCTATCTATCTATCTAGATAGATATAGCTACAGTGGGGAAAAAATATTTAGTCAGCCACTGTTAGGCGTCAGATTCCTGACACTGCACAGCGGGAATCCAGAGCCAGACATCCAGCGGTCTCCCATTCTCCTCCGACCGCTCCGGGTGCTGCTCAGCAATCACGGCGAGCCAAGCGTGCCACTCAGACTTGCTCTGACAGCCTGGATGTTGCTGCCACCTCTGGTGCAGCAATGGTAGCGCATCCTGTTCTGCAGGGAACCGCTCCAGAGGCTAAGTCCTCATGCCGTGCTACTGGGCATGCCTGCAAGGTGACCTCTCACTGGAGAGCAGGGGTCACATGCTCAGGTCCTGCGTTGGATCTGATTGGTCCTTTCCAGGGTACTGGAAGGTCCCGGAAGCGCATGCTATAAAAAGCCCGCATGGCGGCTCGGCCATGCGCTAGTGTAGCATATTATGCTGTGTGTGTATGGTGATGGATGCATGGACTGGTGTCTGACTTATTATGAAACCCCTTCCCTTGGATATTACGAATGGTGACTGTGTGTTGGGTTAGTCAGCTCCAGATTGTGGCAAGCTACACGCCACTGTGCTTTCCACGCCTACACTAGCGTCCGTCGGTGCCTGGTTCTCGGCGCCGATGCTTGCGGCTATAGTTGCCGCTACGCTGCATTAACAGCAGCTATTGGTGTTCGCGGCTGCGACGCAACATGCCAGCTCCTGTGAGGTTAACAGGGCTAGCGGCGTTACATTTGCGTATGCCCAGCGACTCTGTGTCTGAACTGAGCCGCTCCTAGCGTTCGGGTGACGTTAACCCGTGCGCACTACTTCTTCTTCTGTTGCGTCTGCCATTGTCCAGCAGCGGTCTAGTCACCTACCGCACGGTGGACCCCGGGCGGCGAACGCACCTCCTATTATTTATATTTGGTGCGTTCCGCCGTCCTTAACATTACACTAGCGCCAGGGTCTGGCTGGTAATGGCTGACGTGCAGCAATTGCAGGGCTATATTCGGCAGCTGGAGAGCAGGTTGGTGGCTATTGAGAGCGCCAACTCAGCTGCGAATACCACACTGGCTGCTGCTCAGACAGTCGCAGAGGCTGTCTCACGTGTGCCTACTCTTTTTCCCACGCCGACACTGTTCCGCCTCCCGCTTCCCGACAAGTTTTCGGGTGACAGCGCCACCTGTAGGGGATTCGTGAGCCAGTGCTCAATTCAGCTCGAGCTGCTGGCTGCATGGTTCCCTACAGAGCGGGCTAAGGTGGGCTTTATTGTGTCACGCACGACACCTCTTTACAATTACTCTCCCTAACACAGGGGTCGCTCTCGGTCAGCCATTATGCCGTCCGGTTCCGGACATTGGCTTCCGAATTAGAGTGGCCGGACAAAGCTTTAGTCCCGGTGTTTTGGAGAGGGTTGGCTGAGCACGTTAAAGACGCTCTAGCTACCAGGGAGGTTCCCACAAGTCTGGAGGAATTGATTGCAGTCTCCACCCGCATTGACCTCCGGTTTACGGAGCGCGGGCTGGAACGTGCACAATCCAGACGAAGGGTTAATTTGGCTCCCACCTTCACCGAGCCGCTGAGATACCCCGCACAGGAGCCTGTACCCTCCGAACCTATGGAGGTGTCCCGCACCGACTCCAAGTCACCACCGGTGCGTAGTTATGTACGCTGCTACCATTGTCGACAACTTGGACACTCGGCCAGCACGTGTCCTTTGTGGGTGAAAAAACGCCCACGTCCTGTGGTCATAGGAGGTGGTCAGTCCAGCATGAAACCCTTCTCACCCAAACCGGTATTCCGGGGTACTTTAGACAGTGGTCCCTCACCTGGGAGGCGGATGTTATCATGGATTCTGGGGCCGAAGGGAATTTTATGTCCTCAACCTTCGCCCAGAAACACGCTATCCCTCAGGTGTTGCTGCCTCAACCACTGACCATCATGGTGGTTAATGGGGCACGTTTGCCTACCCAGGTGACCCATCAGACAGTCCCAATCGGGCTTTCTATCTCTCCGTCCCATCGAGAGATCCTATCCCTGCTCATTTTGCCAGATGGTATTGACCAGGTGCTACTTGGTCTTCCCTGGCTCAGTTGCCACTCTCCTCATATTGAGTGGGCATCAGGGAAAATACTGGCCTGGAGCAAAAGTTGTGAGGGAAAGTGTCTGAAGGGCAGTCTTCAGGTGGCTTCCACTGAAGTGCCTGCGGATCTCTCCGCACTTCCTAAACCCTACCATCAGTACGCGGACGTCTTCTCCAAAAGATCTGCGGAGACGCTTCCGCCACACCGCCCATATGATTGCCTGATAGATCTCATGCCAGGCACAGAACCTCCTAGAGGCTGTGTGTACCCATTATCACTCCCTGAGACAGAAGCTATGTCACAATACATCCGGGAGAACCTGGCTAGAGGTTTTATCAGGAAGTCGGTGTCGCCGTCTGGTGCAGGGTTCTTTTTCGTTCAGAAAAAGAGCGGAGAGTTACGTCCCTGCATTGATTACAGAGGTCTCAATGCCATAACAGTGAAGAACAAGTACCCTCTTCCCTTGATCTCTGAACTGTTTGACAGGTTGCGAGGGGCCCGGATCTTTACAAAACTAGATCTACGGGGGGGCATACAACCTGATCCGCATTCGCGAGGGAGATGAGTGGAAGACAGCCTTTAACACCAGGGATGGCCACTATGAATATCTGGTCATGCCCTTTGGCCTATGTATTGCACCAGCTGTCTTCCAAGACTTCGTCAATGACGTCTTCCGCAATATGCTGTCTACTTCGGTGGTGGTCTATCTGGATGATATACTCATCTTCTCGCCTGATTTGACCACTCACCGGAGAGACGTATGCAGGGTCTTTGACCGTTTACGGGCGAACTCTCTATACGCCAAGCTGGAGAAGTGCCAGTTTGAGCAGGAGTCCTTGCCGTTCCTGGGCTATATCATCTCGGCCCAGGGATTGGCTATGGATCCGGCCAAACTTCAAGCGGTGATGGACTGGCAAGAACCCCATTCACTCAAAGCGGTGCAGCGCTTCTTAGGGTTCGTAAATTATTACCGCCAGTTTATACCGCACTTCTCCACATTGGTGGCTCCTTTGGTTGCTCTCACCAAGAAAGGAGCTAACCCTAATGCTTGGTCAGAACAGGTCTCCAAGGCCTTCTTGTCTATCAAATCCCACTTTGCTGGTGCTCCCATCTTGCATCGTCCCGATGTAAACAAGCCATTTATTCTGGAGGTAGATGCCTCTTCCGTCGGTGCAGGAGCAGTCCTCTTCCAGAAGGATGCTCAAGGTCGGAAGCATCCTTGCTTCTTTTTCTCAAAGACCTTCTCACCGGCGGAGAAGAATTACTCCATCGGTGACAGGGAGCTGCTGGCCATGAAGTTGGCCTTTTCTGAGTGGAGACATCTCCTGGAGGGGGCTCTGTTTCCCTTCCAGGTATTCACGGACCATAAGAATCTGGTCTATTTGCAAACGGCCCAGCGCCTGAACTCCCGTCAGGCTAGGTGGTCGCTTTTCTTTTCCCGCTTCTGCTTCACCCTGCATTATCTCTCCGGAGAGAAGAACGTCCGGGCGGATGCTCTTTCACGCTCGGTGGTTTCGGCAGAAGAGGGAGAGGCTGAGCCTCGGCTTATTCTCCCCTCGGAGAGTTTTACAGCCGTGGCTCCAGTTTCACTCGAGTCAGTGCCACCGGGCAAGACCTTGGTTCCTCCTCAGCTACGGCCGGAGGTCCTCGCCTGGGCACACGCCTCCAGGGTAGGTGGTCATTTTGGCAATAAACAGACCACCGAACTCCTGGCAAGGTCATATTGGTGGCCACATATGGCTCGAGACGTTAAGGAATACGTGCAGGCATGCATTTCGTGTGCTCGGAACAGACCCTCTAGACAGAGGCCGGCGGGGCTGTTATATCCCCTGCCAGTGGCGGATAGACCGTGGGAGATGGTTGGCATGGATTTCATAGTTGGCCTGCCCAAGTCTGGTGGCAGTACGGTCATCTGGGTGGTCACCGACCATTTTTCCAAAATGGTGCATCTGGTGCCACTTGCACGGCTGCCTTCCGCCCGTGGTCTTGCCACTTTGTTCATAAAGCACGTGTTCCGTCTACATGGCATGCCGGACAAAATCGTGAGTGACCGAGGTCCCCAGTTTGCGTCTCGGTTCTGGAGGAAGCTCTGCAGCTTACTCAGCATCGAGCTAAATCTGTCCTCCGCCTACCATCCCGAGACGAACGGCTTGGTCGAAAGAGCCAATCAGACCTTGGTTACCTACCTGCGGCATTTTGTCTCGGCCAGGCAGGATGACTGGGCATCCTTGCTACCTTGGGCTGAATTTGCCCAGGATGCTTGGACTACATCCCAAAAATTTTTTGGCATTTGTTGGCTTTTGCCTCAGAAACTGCATTTTTAATGTCACTCCACAAGTGTTCTATCAGATCAAGGTTGGGCTGGAAACTCCATAACCTCAATTTTTTTGGACTGGAACCAAGATTTTGCTTGTTTACTGATGTGTTTAAGGTTGTTGTCTTGATGAAACACCCATTTCAAGGGCATAGCCTCTTCAGCGTAGGGCAACCTGACCTCTTCAAGTATTTTAATATATGCAAACTAGTTCATGATCCCTGGTATGGGGTAAATAGGTTCCTCATCATAGTAAGAGAAGCATGGACATATCATGAGACTTGCACCACCATGCTTCACTGTCTTCTGAGTGTACAGTGGCTTGAATGCAGAGTTTGGGGGTCATCTGATGAGCTGTTTGTGGCCCTTGGACATGAAAAGAACAATCCACAAACTGTCTCTCCATTTTGTTTTAGGCCAGTTGATGTGTTCTTTGGCAAATTGTATCCGCTTCTGCATAATTTTTTTTTTAACAGTGCGACTTTGGGTGGACTTTTTGCTAAGAGATTAGCTTGACATAGGCATCTTCTAATTGTCACAGTACTCACAGGTAACTTGTGACTGTCTTTGATTATCCTGGAGCTGATCATTAGCTCAGCCTTTGCCATTCTGGCTATTCTTCCATCCATTCTTCTGTATTCTTCCACATCTCTCTGGTTGGGATTTCCATTTTAAAGCATTGAAGATCATATTAGCTGAACACCCTATCACTGTCTGCCCTTCTTTATAAGTTTTTCCCTCTCCAATCAACTTTTTAATCAAAGTACGCTGTTCTTCTGAACAATGTATCGAACGACCTATATGTCTCAGGCTTTCAAGGAGAAATTTATGTACAACATGTCCTGGCTTCACCCTCAAATAAGGGTCACCTGATTCACACCTGTTTATTCAGAGAATGATTAACCTCACATATTGAACTCCACACTGCTATTATTTTGAACTCACAACCTTTCAATTAATTATTCTAATACATGCAGATCATGAATGCTGAGTCTGTTGGTTTTCTTAGAATCTACTGCACCAACTGGTAAATTGGCATGTGGTAATATAATTTATGCCAAAAACATAGATTAATCTGGTTAGTCATACTGGACTGCTATTATTTTTAAAAGTACTGTAGCTGCTAAGGTTGCAAAATAAAACACAATTCCATAGAGTTCAACTTACAAACCAAAAATTTTGAACTAGAGGAAAGCAAAAAACTTTATGAGGCAGATGTTATTTGTCACATAAACCTCTTTCTGACTCCATATATCACTGTCAGACTAGATTCTTGGATTAATGTCCTATTGCTTAAATCTAGTACCCAAAACTTGTAATGCTGTATTGTTTCAAGAAAAGCAACCAGACCCTCCTTTATCCAGCTCTATGAACTGAACATCTCAACATTTCATGGCAGTAAGTTCCATTGTCCTGTACAGTGAAGAATGCCTGTGATGAAGAAACTTTCTCTCCTTTAGAGTTAACTCAGACATCAGTTTTTATCATGTGAGAAATATCCATGTTTCTCAGGGATACGACTTGTACATACTATAGTCTGCGGAGCTGTTCACAAGTCCATGTATTTTGCAATGCACAAAATCATGGAGACATTAGCGAATATATATTTGAGTAGAATTGAACTCTAGTTGAATTTTTATTATATCTGCCTTCACCAAAATGCAGATATTTGGTAATTTGGTTCTATGTGTAGTAATAATAATAATAATAATAATAATAATAATAATCTTTATTTATATAGCGCCAACATATTCCGCAGCGCTTTACAGTTTAACAGTTTCAAAACACAAGTCATAAGTAACAACGCTAACAATACAATAATTAAAGCAAAATAAGACGAAATAAGACGACCCTGCTCGTGAGAGCGTACAATCTACAATGAGGTGAGGGAGATACAGCGTACAGGTGTGTATTTACAATGGTGTATTTACAATGAAGGTCCAGCCATCTTGCAGGAGTGAAGGATGGATGGAGATAGTGAATGGGCTACACACGCACACTTACACAGAGAATGACTTTGATTAGTGAATGTGATATGCCGCTCTGAACAGGTGTGTTTTGAGGGAGCGCCTAAAACTATGCAAATTGTGGATAGTCCTGATTTCTTGGGGTAGAGCATTCCAGAGGATAGGAGCAGCACGGGAGAAGTCTTGGAGTCGGGAGTGGGAGGTACGGATTAGTGCAGAGGTTAGTCGAAAGTCGTTTGCAGAGCGCAGCGATCGGCTAGGCCGATAGACAGAAATGAGAGAAGAGATGTAAGGGGGTGCCGCACTGTGGAGAGCTTTGTGGGTAAGAACAAGTACTTTGAATTGGATCCTATAATGAATGGGCAGCCAATGTAAGGACTGGCGAAGAGCGGACGCATCCGAGTACCGATTACCCAGATGGACGATCCTGGCTGCTGCATTGAGTATGGACTGGAGAGGGGATAGTCGAGTGACGGGGAGGCCAATTAATAGAGCGTTGCAGTAATCCAGGCGAGAGTGGATCAATGCAACAGTGAGGGTTTTTGTTGTTTCCATAGTGAGAAAAGGGCGGATTCTAGAGATGTTCTTTAGGTGTAAGCGGCAAGAGCGGGCAAGGGATTGTATATGGGATGTAAAGGAGAGATTGGTGTCAAACATAACACCCAGACAGCGCACCTGCTGCCGGGGTGTTATTGTGGTACCACCCACGGAGAAGGAAATGTGTATTCAGCAAGTTAGTGGCAACTAGAGTTGAGCAAAACGGGTCGGTCAAATTCATAAGTTGCTGACTTTCGCTGAAGTCGGGTTTCATGAAACGAAACCCGACCATAGCGTGAGGTCGGCCATGAGGTCGGCGACCAGAGCGCCAAAGTCGCATTTCAAATCATGCTTCCAGCGCCCTTTTTCAGCCAATGATGGAGGACACACACTGTGGGCAAAGCGATGACATGGGCATCGGTCACCACCATCTTTGAGAAGGGCATGCAAGTGATTGGCTTGCTTTGTGTGGCGTCACAGGGGCTATAAAAGGGCGTGCACACCGACCGCCATCTTACTTATGGCGATCTTAGCATTAGGGAGAGGTTGCAGCTGCTTATTCTGAATAAGGGAGAGCATTAGGCAGGGAAGAAGAACCAAAAAACTGCATCTGCTGGTAGCGATTTCCACTGCACAAAACAACAGTTTGTGGCCAGTGACAGGGGAGGCTATAATTTTGTGCATCAGCTCTGTTGGTTATTAGGCTGCCTTATAAGGCTCCCTGATAGCTGCATTGCTGTTTGCACACTGCTGTGCAAACTGCTTTTTTAAAAGCAAAAATACTTTTCTTCCTCTTTTCTGCACAGTTACCAAACGTTCATTTTTCCACCCTTTTGTGTGCAGCAGTCCTGCTTATTAGGCTGCCTGCTGCCATACTTGGACTGAGAGCATCATTGTCAGCCTCCTAAAATCTCTAGGGAGCTTCCAATTCTCCCCACTACTATATCTACCTTGTACCTTGTCATACACCAGCCTATTTCAGCCTGTTAAATTGAGGTGTAATCTATAGTGGGCCTGAGATAATAGTTCAGCCTCCTAAAATCTCAAGGGAGATTCAAATTCTCCCCAATACTACATACACCTTGTACTTTGTCATACACCAGCCAATTTCAGCCTGTTAAATTGAGGTGTAATCTATAGTGGGCCTGAGATAATAGTTCAGCCTCCTAAAATCTCTATGGAGCTTCCAATTCTCCCCAATACTATATACACCTTGTGCATGGTCAAACACCTGCCTATTTCAGCCAGTTAAATTGAGGTGTAATCTATAGTAGGCCTGAGAAAATAGTTCAGCCTCCTAAAATCTCTATGGAGCTTCCAATTCTCCCCAATACTATATACACACCTTGTGCATGGTCATACACCTGCCTATTTCAGCCTATTAAATTGAGGTGTAATCTATAGTGGGCCTGAGATAATAGTTCAGCCTCCTAAAATCTCTAGGGAGCTTCCAATTCTCCCCAATACTATATACACACCTTGTGCATGGTCATACACCTGCCTATTTCAGCCTATTAAATTGAGGTGTAATCTATAGTGGGCCTGAGATAATAGTTCAGCCTCCTAAAATCTCTAGGGAGCTTCCAATTCTCCCCAATACTATATACACACCTTGTACCTTGTCATACATCAGCCAATTTCAGCCTGTTAAATTGAGGTGTAATCTATAGTGGGCCTGCTTCCTGAGATAATAGTTAAGCCTCCTAAAATCTCTAGGGAGATTCAAATTCTCCACAATACTATATACACCTTGTACCTTGTTTTACAGTACCATATAGCTGGTGGTATTTTGGGTACATTTTTCCAAAAATGAGGAAGTATGGTGGAAGAGGCAGTGGAAGTGGGCGGGGGTTGCCAGCTGGTACTGATGGTGGTTGGGGTGGTGGTGCATCTGCTGGTAGTGGCAAAAGCACAATAGCACCTAAGGCAGGAGGTGTTGAGCCTGCATCATCGTCTGGCTCCACAAGGCCTCGAAGGCACCCTTTTCTGGGAGTAGGTAAACCGCTTTTAAAGCCAGAGCTTCAGGAACAAGTTTTGGCTTACATTGCTGACACAGCCTCCAGCTCTATCGCCTCCTCTTCTGAAGCTTCAAAAAACAAAAGCACTGAGTCGTCAGTGGAGGCTCCTGGTCAGGAACAACACCTTTCCTTGTGTCCTTCACCCCTACCAAAAGTGGCCACATTACAGATTACTCCATGGAGATCTTTTCACATACCATGCCTGGGTTATCAAGTCAAATTGTGAATTCCCCAGTCCAAGATGAATCTGACATCGAATGTGGGTGGCCAGCCAGGGCAGTGGGGTTAATCGGTACTGGGCCGGTGTCTCAGAGAGATGTGTCATGGTGGTGGTGACCCGGTCCGTGGGCATGGGCGTCCATGCAAAGGGGTGAATAACGTTTATAGGTGAATGATACGTGATGCCACTTGTGGTTTTTGATCTGATTGACCAGCGCTGCAGTGTCGCTTCTCTGGGACAGATGTTGAGGTGCAGCTAAGATGTAGAAGCCCTGCACAGGTAGGGCCATAGTGGCAGGGCAGATGAAAGAGTTGGTAGATGGTGTGCAGTGCAGGATGTAGCAGAGCCATGCACCAGGCGCAGGAGAAAGATGACAGACACAGTCATGCAGTTCCTTTACCTGTACTTGGTAAGTGCTGTACAGGACACAGAGTACAGATGGAGAAGGAGTTGGTCAGCCTGGAAGCAAATTAGGAATTCTGTCACTGCAGATAGGTAGTGTGGCCTCCGTTCTAGCGCTTATCTGAGGTACTCGCAGTACTGAGTTCACTGAAGTTCCCCCTGTTGACTCTCTTTTGAAACTTTCTCGTATGGCAGGCAGCCGTAGCCTTTTCCTTCTGGCTAACACAAGTCGCTGCTGGGGCCTCCGAGCCTTAGTTGGGAACAGAGCATTTACAGCTGCTACTTCCTCCGGTTTCTGCTGCAGGACCGTCAGTGTCCCTACAAACTCGGAGACCGGAATCCGGACCATGCGCTCCAGCTAGGAGTGAGCCTTAACTCTGCTCATCCTCCAGCTCCTCTTCTCACATCCACACACTTCCCCTTCCCTTCACAGACTGCCCTAACTTCCCTCCTCCCGACCACAGAGAGCAGCTCCTCAGCAGTCAGGTTCAGAGCTCTTCCTGCTGGCCTGGAGTGGGAACTGTGTTGTGTGTTGGTTTAACTGCTAGAGAGATCCTTCATTGCTCCCAAGCATGACATCACACTCCCTAGGAGGAAGGTAATGCCACTGTGATGACCGTACTCCTGGGGGTGCCACAAGTGCACTGATGCCCAGCCACTGCTAGATGATTGTGCTGGTACATTGACCCAGACCACTACATTCCCCTCACACTCTACACAGCCAGAATCTGACCCTGATGAAACTCAGGTTCCCCTTCCCACATACTATACCACCTTACACGGTGACAAAGTGGAAGATGCAGATGAAAGTGCAGGTTGCTTGAGCAGGTGGGTGTGCATACTCATGGGCGATGGCACTGGCATATTGCCCCTCATAGTACACAAAAGTGTCTCTGCCAGTGGGAGGGAGGGCCCACCCACCATCAGACAGACCGCCGTACTATGAGGGGCCCTGTGCCAGTGCCGTCGCCAACGAGTGCGCCCCCGTGCTTGCTCAGGATCACAGCACTTGCAAAGTTGAAATACTTACCTTTCCCTGCTCCACCGCCGTGACATCTTCCACGTTTCCTGACAGCGACATTCTGGTCAGAGAGCGCGATGACATCACATCTGTGCGCCCTCTCCCTAAACAGTCCAAGTGCAGAGAGACGGAAGATGGGGACGACGAGGAGTCCAAACTAGTACAGGGATTCCCTAGCAAGGAGACTTATTTAATTGTTTTAAAGGTTGGGAGCAATTTTTGGGGCGCAATATACTCTGGAGAATGATATATGGGGCCCACCATACAATGGAGCATTCCAAAGGTAGACATCAGACACTGGAGCAGCATTTACAGGGCCCATTATACATTGGATCATTGGAAATGGGGCCCATTATATATGGAGCATTATTTGGGCCCATAAGACAGTGGAGCTTCATCCATGGTGAACAACATATACTGTACCATTATGTGGAGCTCATCATATACAGTATGGAACATTGTATGGGACCAATGATTCTGTATGGAGAAATATATGGGCCTCATTACTCTGTATAGAGGATCATGAATTGTGGCATGTGTTAAAGGAGCGCATTGACAATCTTTGGCCCTGGGCTCACGAAAATCTGGAGCCAGCCCTACCCCCCCACAACTTTAGCCAGTTTTCAATGCCTAACTATTATTATAAAGTAAATTAAGGTTGGCAAGCTTAAGTAATAACAATTGATGTTTTTGGCATTAAAATGGGCACTGAAAGTGTTTCCTGTCCTCCACTCACTGCCGACTTTTCTTCCCCATTGACTTGCATTGGGTTTCGTGTTTCAGTCAGCCTTCGACTTTTCACGATAATCGGCCGATTTCGTTCGACTAGACTTTTGCGAAAGTCGGGTTTCATGAAACCCTACTTGACCCAAAAAAAGGCAATGTCGCTCATCTTTAGTGGCAACTAGACGCCATTTTCCTGAATTATACAGGGAAATCAATTTGTTAAAATGTCTGAAAAATCCTTATACTCACATTACCGCTCACCTTTCTTATTCCTGTGCTCCTTGCTATCACACATCTGGTCCTCATTGCATCTTCTGATCTCTGACACTTGGGCTGAAATCCTCACTCCTCTCATGGTAGACTCAAATTCCAACTTTGATGAGGTCAAAAATGTTTCTGTGCATGCACATTGTTAGGCTGGCGGAACGCACCAAATAATAAAATGATGTTTGCAGCCTGGGGTCCACCGTGTTGAGATGGAATACTGCAGCTAAGTAACGTCAGATACTATATGGCGGTGTAATAAGCGAACACACGTGCGTTAACGTCACCCGGTGTGTATGAGGTGGACTCTGTTGCCTCACAGAGCCGCACTACCGCCGAATATAATCGCGAAAGCTTGTTAAGCTCACAGAGCTCGGCAAAGTGAGCGCTGGTGTAAAGTCACAGGACTCTGCCCCAAGATACAGGGTCGGAGTCCCTCTAGACTCACCAGCACTCGGCACCGCAGTAAATGCGGCACTTATGTGTCTTGCGCTGGATGGCACAATATGGCGCTACATGAGGTGCTGACCTGGATCACTGTGGCCTAAAGCGCTCGAGAGTCACCAACCTGCCCTCCAGCTGCTGGATGTACCTGTGGAGTCGCTGCTCGTCTGCCATTACTTGCCAGACCCTGGTGCTAGTATACTGTTAGGCTGGTGGAATGCACCAAATAATAAAATGATAATGAGGTGCGTTTGCAGCCTGGGGTCCACCGTGTAGAGATGAAATACTGCAGCTAAGTAATGGCAGATACTATATGGCGGTGTAATAAGCGAACACACGCGGGTTAATGTCACCCGGTGTGTACAAGGCAGACTCTTGCCTCACTGAGCCACACTACCGCCGAATATAATCGCCGAAGCAGGTAAGCTCACAGAGCTCTGCGAAGTGAGCGCTGGTGTAAAGTCACAGGACTCTGCCCCAAGACACAGGGTCGGAGTCCCTCTAGAATCACCAGCACTCAGTGCAGCTGTAGATTCGGCACTTATGTGCCTTGCGCTGGATGGCACAATATGGCGCTATGTGAGGTGCTGACCTGGATCACTTTGTCTTAAAGCCTATACGCTGACTCTAACCACTAGACCCTAACAATAGGCACAACCAAGGGTAGGGGTTTCAAATGAGTCAGTCACCAGATACATGCAACCATCATCATACACACCTTTAGCATAAGAGTCTATATTAGTGCATGGCCGAGCTGCCATGCAACTCTTTTATAGTGGCGTCCTTCCAGGACCTTCCCAGGGGTGGACCAATCCGAGCAGGAGCGGGACCTGCGCATGTGACCTCTGACCTCCAATGAGAGGTCGTCCCACCGGCATGCTCACTAGGCAAAATACAGGACTTAGTCCCTGGAGTGTCTGCTTGCTGCTGATTCAAGCATGGTGTTACAGCAGAGCCTGAAGGAGCAATCAGACGTCTAGCATTAGCCTGGGCAAAACGTCTGGACCGATGCCACTGCTGAGAAGGAATCTCTGCGGCCACAGAGGAATGGGAGACCGCAGAGGGCATGGCTTGAGATTCTCCTTGTGCAGTAGTGGAAACTCGCCGCCTAACACACACAAGGTCAACGTGCACATTTTGACACAGTGACCTTACATGTGTTTGCACTGAACCTATCCAGGCCTCATATGCCCAGTGTGAGAATCTCGGTGATTTTAGCACAAGTGGCATTGATCAGAATATACAATGACTGGTGGTAAGTTGTGTACATGAACTGATTTTCGGTGCTTAACCCCTTCACCCCCAAGGGTGGTTTGCACGTTCATGATCGGGCCAATTTTTACAATTCTGACCACTGTCCTTTTATGAGGTCATAACTCTGGAACACTTCCATGGATCCCGGTGATTCTGACACTGTTTTCTCGTGACATATTGTACTTCATGATAGTGGTAAAATTTAATTCAAATAACTTGTGTTTAATTGTGAAAAAAACAGAAATTTGGCGAAAAGTTTGAAAATTTCGCAATTTTCCAACTTTTAATTTTTATGCCCTTAAATCACAGAGATACAGCACACAAAAAACTTGATAAGTAACATTTCCCACATGTTTACTTTACATCAGCACAATTTTTTTTTGTTAGGAAGTTTTAAGGGTTAAAATTTGACCAGCGATTTCTCATATTTGCAACACCATTTTATTTTTACGGACCACATCACATTTGAAGCCACTTTGAGGGGTCTATATGGTAGGAAATGCCCAAAAGTGACACCATTCTAAAAACTGCACCCCTTAAGGTGCTCAAAACCACATTCAAGACGTTTATTAACCCTTTAGTTGCGTCACAGGAATTTTTTGAATATTTAAAAAAAATGAACATCTAACTTTTTTTCACAAAAAAAATAATTCAGGTTCAATTTTTTTTATTTTACCAAGGGTAACAGGAGAAATTGGACTGCAAAAGTTATTGTACAATTTGTCCTGAGTACACTGATACCTGATATGTGGGGGGGAACCACTGTTTCTGCGCATGGCAGAGCTCAGAAGGGAAGGAGCGCCGTTTGACTTTTTCAATGCAAAATTGGCTGGAATTCAGATCGGATGCCATGTCATGTTTGGAGAGCCCCTGATGTACCTAAACAGTGGAAACCCCCCACAAGTGACCCCATTTTGAAAACTAGACCCCCCAAGGAACTTATCTAGATATGTGGTGAGAACTTTGAACCCACAAGGGCTTCACAGAAGTTTATAACGTACAGCGGTACAATTAAAAAATCATATTTTTTCCACAAAAATTATCTTTTCACCCCCAATTTTTATTTTCCCAAGGGTAACAGGAACCTAAAAGTTATTGTGCAATTTGTCCTGAGTACGCTGATACCCCACATGTGGGGGTAAACCACTATTTGGGCGCATGGCAGAGCTCGGAAGGGAAGCAGCGCCATGTGACGTTTTTGGCTGGAATTGAGATCGGACACCATGTCGCGATTGGAAAACCCCTGATGTACCAAAATGGTGGAAACCCCCCACAAATGAAACCGTTTTGGAAACTAGACCCCCCCAAGGAACTTATCTAGATGTGTGGTGAGAACTTTGAACCCCCAAGGGCTTCACAGAAGTTTATAATATACAGCCGTACAATTAAAAAATCATATTTATCCACAAAAATGATCTTTTCACCCTCAATTCTTATTTTTCCAAGGGTAACAGGACCCTAAAAGTTATTGTGCAATTTGTCCTGAGTACGCTGATACCCCACATGTGGGGGTAAGCCACTATTTGGGCGCATGGCAGAGCTTGGAAGGGAAGCAGCGCCATTTGACGTTTTTGGCTGGAATTGAGATCGGACACCATGTCGCGTTTGGAAAGCCCCTGATGTACCAAAACAGTGGAAACCCCCCACAAATGACACCATTTTGGAAACTAGACCCCCCCAAGGAACTTATCTAGATGTGTGGTGAGCACTTTGAACCCCCCAGTGTTCACAGAAGTTTATAACGCCTGGGCGTGAAAATAAAAAATTCGTATTTTTTCCACAAACATGATCAATTAGTCCCCAATTTTTTTATTTTCCCAAGGGTAACAGGAGAAATTGAACCCCAAAAGTTATTGTCCAATTTGTCCTGAGTACGCTGACACCCCATATGTGGGAGAAAACTACTGTGTGCGCACACGTCGGGGCTCGAAAGGGAAGTAGTGACATTTTGGAATGCAGACTTTGATGGAATGGTCTGCAGGTGTCATGTTGCCTTTGGAGAGCCGCTAATGTACCTAAACAGTGGAAACCCCCCACAAATGACCCCATTTTGGAAACTAGACCCCCTAAGGAACTTATCTAGGTGTGTGGTGAGCACTTTGAACCCCCAAGGGCTTCACAGAAGTTTATAATGCCCGGGCATGAAAATAAAAAAATTGTATTTTTTCCACAAACATGATCAATTAGTCCTCAATTTTTTTATTTTCCCAAGGGTAACAGGAGAAATTGAACCCCAAAAGTTGTTGTCCAATTTTTCCTGAGTACGCTGACACCCCATATGTGGGAGAAAACTACTGTATGTACACACGACGGGGCTCGGAAGGGAAGTAGTGACGTTTTGAATGCAGACTTTAATGGAATGGTCTGCGGGTGTCATGTGCGTCTGGAGAGCCCCTGATGTACCTAAACTATTGAAACTCCCCACAACTCTCCCCATTTTGGAGACTAGACCCCCCACAGAACTTATCTAGATGTTTGGTGAGCACTTTGAACCCCCAAGTGCTTCACAGAAGTTTATAACGCCCGGGCGTGAAAATAAAAAAAATCATTTTTTTCCACAAAAATGATATTTTTGCCCCCAATTTTTTATTTTCCTAAGGGTAACAGGAGAAATTGGACCCCAAAAGTTGTTTTACAATTTGTCCTGAGTAGGCTGATACTCTACATGTGGGGGTAAAACACTGTTTGGGCGCATGGCAGAGCTTGGAAGGGAAGGAGCACCATTTGACTTTTTCAACTCAGAATTGGCTGGAATTGAGATCAGACGCCATGTTGCATTTGGAGAGCACCTGATGTGCTCAAACAGTGGAAACCCCCAATTCTAACTCCAACCCTAACCCCAACACACCCCTAACCCTAATCTCAGCCCTAACCCTAGCCCTAACCCTAGCCCTAACCCTATCCCTAACCCTAGCCCATACCCTAACCCTGGCCCTAACCCTAGCCCTAACCCTAATGTGAAAATGGAAATAAATACATTTTCTTTTAATTTTATTATTTTTCCCTAACTAAGGGGGTGATAACGGGGGGTTTGATTTACTATTTATGGTGGTTTTTATATTTGGCAGCTGTCATACGCTAAAAGACGCTTTTTATTGTAAAAATAGTTTTTGCATCACCACATATTGAGAGCTATAATTTTTCCGTATTTTGACCCACCGGGTCATGTGAGGTCTTATTTTTTGCGGGACGAGTTGACGTTTTTATTGGTACCATTTTCGGGCACGTGACATTTTTGATCGCTTTTTATTCCGATTTTTGGGACGCAGAATGAACAAAGACCAGTGTTTCATGAATTTGTTTTGGGGGGGTGCGTTTACAACGTTCCGCATGCGGTAAAATTGATACAGCGGTTTTATTCTTCGG
Organism: Dendrobates tinctorius; assembly: GCF_039654945.1. NCBI lineage: Eukaryota > Metazoa > Chordata > Amphibia > Anura > Dendrobatidae > Dendrobates > Dendrobates tinctorius. Next base: position 12,270,621 of record NW_027361833.1, on the reverse strand, counting down.
GTCAGTATGGTTACAGAAATACCTCATTTAGGTCGTTTTTTATGTTTTGTCGGTTTTATGCAATGAAAACTATTTTATATAAAAAATAATTATTTTTGCATCGCTTTATTCTGCGAGCTTTAACTTTTCTATTTTTTTGCTGATTGTGCTGTATGGCAGCTCGTTTTTTGCAGGACAAGATGACGTTTTCAGCGGTACCATTGATATTTATATGCGTCTTTTTGATCGTGTGTTATTGCACTTTTTGTTTGGCGGTATGATAATAAATCATTATTTTTTGCTTCGTTTTTTATTTTTATTTTTTAAGGGGTTCGCTAAAGGGGTTAACTAATGGGACAGTTTTATAGGGCAGGTTGTTACGGATGCGGCAATACCTAATATGTGTACTTTTATTGGGTTTTTTTTTCCAAAAAATGGATTTATTGGGGGAATTTTTTTTTCTAATTTATTTGGCGATTTTTTTAAAATTATTTTAACACTTTTTTTTTAACTTTATTACATAGTCCCAGGTGGGACTTCACTGTCCTGTGACAGATCGCTGATCTGTCACATCACAGATCACTGTGACAGATGAGTGATCTGTCACAGGCACTGCTGCAGACTTCCTCATGCCTGCGCTTTGCAGGGAAGGAGCCCCCCGCAGCAGCGCTGCACATTGCGCTGCCGTGGGGGGCTCAGGGAAGCATGGAGGGAGCCCCCTCCCTGCCGATGCTTCCCTTTAACCCCCGGTACACCTCGATCATGTTTGATCGTGGTGTGCAAGGGGTTAACGTGTCGGGGGCGCCGCTGATCGCGCTAGACGTACTATTCCGTCCATGGGCATAGGGGCCCGGGTCCCATGGACGGGATAGTACGTCTGATGTCAGAAAGGGGTTAATAATGGACATTAAACTTTTACCCAGGAAAATTTACGTGCACAAGCAAATTTGAATTTCACATTTTCTGCTCATCTCTACAAGACATGTCTGCGTTTCATCCGTGTTTCAGATCAAACTCACCAATGCAAGGCTGTGTATCTGTGAGCTATCCATTTTTCTTGGACTGTTTGACATGAAAGCTTGAGAAACATCTATCTGTTCATTTTTTAATTTATGGAAAAATGAATAAATTCTGACCAAACTCTGATGATAAAACTTAGACAGTGCCCAAATTCTGATGAAACTTTGTTAAGGCCAGGTTCACATTGCGTTCAGTGGCACTGCGCTGCCGTGACCCATTACATAGCGGCACTACCGCTATGTAACGGATGCGTTAACGCCGCCATTGCCCGCAATGGAAGTAGCGCATCATAATGCATGTCAAAATCGGCATGATGCGTTACTTCATGACGCACTCCCGAACGCAGTCTGCAGCATTCGGGGGTGCATTATGAAGTAGCGCATCATGCCGCATTTTGGCATGCGTTATGATGCTCTACTTCCATTGAATGCAATGTGAACCTGGCCTAAGAAACACTGATAACATTTATACTATTTTTGCATGAAAGAGAAAAATCTCTGATGTCTAAATAAGACCATAAACATTACTGCCTTGTCATTGTTGCATAACTATATGTAAAAAGATTATTAGAAATATCACTGTACTGTCCATTCTTAAGTGATGCTTGAAAGTTTGTGAACTCTTCAGAATTTTCAGAACTTTTCAGAATTTTACATGGTTAACCTAAACTTACATCAGATTTTCATGCAAGTCCTAAAATTAGACAGAGAACCAATTTACAAAAATGAATCAAAATTAGACTGTAATTTTTTTTTTATTGAAACAATAATACTATAGCATGTCTGTTTCTATAAAAAATAAATGAACTTTTGCTTTCAGTATCTGATGTGATTCCCTATGTGCATCAATGATAGATGTTTGGAGAATACATGTATAACACTATGGTGTCTACTAGTAGTGTATTGAACCCATTTTGAACCTGTCATACAATGTAGGAAGCACAATTTCTGTGAAACGCAAGCCTTGGTTTCTGGCCTTTTTTTAGTAGCCTAATTAGCACTAAGGGGATTAATACTGCCCATAGTGTTTTCAGCAGGTGCGATGCTAAAGATATCAGATGCCCAAGCTCCAAAGTTTATGTCACCCCATATGAACACTCCCCCGCCACTGAAACTAAATTGTATATATACTGTATATAATTATAAAATACCGCTGTTGCTGCTATTCCAGATCTAAATATTATCTGCATACAAAACCACACGATACAAAGACAAAGACCAAAATTACCACTGTACAAGGCCAGAAAAATACTGCTACATGACGATCACACTAATAATACAAGCAATAGCATCATACATCTATCACTAAATAATCTCTGAACTAGAGATGGGCAGACACCTGGATGTTCGGGTCCAGTGGGTTCGGTCGAACAGTTACATAAAGTTTGGGTTTGGGTACCAGAACCTGGATCCGATTCACTTTAATGGGGGTCCCGAACATCCAGTGTTTGCCACTCTCTCTGTCATGTGCATAACAATGTGGCAAACACAACTTCTGATCGGCAGAAAAATCAAATCATCACTGCCGGTCAGACAGGCGTGGTCCCCACTCTGTCAAAAGACAGCATGAGCCAGCAGCTGTGATATAAGGTATAAAGTTTACCTCTGGTCACTGGTGTCAGCTGATTGGACTACTACTCCCATCAGTCAAAACCTGCTGCTGCTAATAACAGTGAGAGCAGGAGCAGCTGATGAGAGTATTCATCAGCCAGCACCTGTGCTGTAAGTAAATAATGAAAAAATGCAGTGTGGGTTCCCCTGCATTTTTGATAACCAGCCAGGCAAAACTCACATAGGGAGGACCTCATGTCATTTTTTTAAATTATTAATTTAAGTAATTTAAAAAATTGGAGTCGGGACCCGTCAATTCTTGATAACCAGCCTTGCTGGTTGTCAGCTTCAGCTGTCAGCTTCAGCAAGGCTGGTTATGAAGAATAGAGGTGTCCCAACTCTGATTTTTTAAATTACTTAAATGAATAATTATAAAAAAAAATGACATGGGGTCCCCCTTATTTTTGACAACCTGCCTTGCTAAAGCAGACAGCTGAGGGCTGGTATTTTCAGGCTGGTAAAGGTCCATGGATATTGCCTCCTCAGCCTAAAAATAGCAGCCCACAGCTGCCCAGAAAAGGCGCATTTATTAGATGCACCAATTTGGGTGCTTTGCCCAGCTCTTCCCAATTGCCCTGTAGTGGGGAAAAGTGGGGTTCATATTTGTGGGGTTGATGTCACCTTTGTATTGTCAGGTAAAATCAAGCTCACAGGTTAGTAATGGAGAGGCTTCTATAAGATACCTATCCAATGCTAATCCTATAGTTGTTTTGTAAATAAAGACACAGCAAGAATAAAGTCTTTGAAATAAAACAAAACCCACTTTTCCATTTTTATTTAAAAATAGGAAAGTTATACTAGTCTAACACCCATTCCACCAAAGCCCTCATCTTCTTTAATAAAACAAAAATAAAAAACAACCATATCCCTCTCCTGTCTATTGCTCTGTTCCATGCAGTAATCCATGTCTAGGGGAAAAAGCTTTCAACCTCAACGGTGCCAAGATGTGATCATCAATGCTGAGAACCACTGGTGAATGAGCTGCTTCAAGCACATCGTCAGTGGCTAATGGTGACACAATTGAGGTAACTGGGTTACTGAGGTTGCGTTCCCTCTGGGAGAATTTCATTGTGGTGAATTTGAACTGTGGTGAATTTGCCTCTGCACTGTGAGTCTTTCTTACTGTGCTAGTGAGGATCTCACTAAGGTCACTGTAGTTCAGCCCAGCTAAAAACACAGTCTCAGTGACTGGCAGTAACCTTGATGACATCACCACGAGTCACTGATGCTGTGCTCACAGCATCTCATTCACCAGTGCTTCTCATCCATGATCAGTGTTGGCACTGAGCATGGCCGTTTAACCCCTTAAATACTGCTGTAAATAATGACTACAGCATCTACATGATTAACAGAGTGTGGGGGTCTTCCTCTTTAACCCCATCGGCACACTGATATCTTGATCGTGTGGTCCTGATGTTTAAACTGGCAATTCATGACCAAATAACGGCCTTAAAGTCTTCCAGCTATAGTGGCCTGTTCAAAAGTTAGAAGCATTTAGGTGGTAAAAATATTTTTTTTCATTCCTGTCATGTCACTGCATTAATTCCTGAAAAGCACCTGAAGGTTTAATAAACTACTTGAAAGCAATTTTGAATATGTTGACGAGCGCTATTTTTAAAATATCACTTTTGGGGGATTCCAATATAAAGGACCCCCAAAGTCACTTCAAAACTGAATTGGTCACTAAAAAAATAAGTTTTGTAACTTTCCTCGAAAAAAATGAAAAATTCCTGCTACATTTTTAAACCTTTTAAAATGTTTTTAGAAATGGGACTGATGTAAATCAGACATGAGAGAAATGCTAATTAATTATTAATGTTTTTGTGTAGTATGACTATTAAGATTAAAGAAATAACCAAAGTTTCAAAATTGCAATTTTTACAAAAATTGTCAAATTTCTGATATTTTCATAAATAAAAGCAAAGCCTAAGTTTACCATTATCAAAAAGTCTAATTTGTCACAGAAAAACAATATCCAAATCAATGGTATATGTTGAAGCATTCCAGAGTTATTGTTACACAAAGTGACAATGGTCAGATTTTAAAAATTTGGCCCAGTCATTAAGGGGTTAACTTGGTCATTACAAAACTTTAACTTTATTATTCTTTAACCATTCTATTGTGGAACGACTTGTGTGGTTTGAATAATTGTCTAGCTGTATTACAACTTTCTTATATATGACTGGCACCTTTGTGCAGGACTGCAACAGGATCAGCAAAGTAGAGAATTAGGACAGGGCAGGCAAGGAGATGTGTGGCAGTTTAGAATCAGTAATGGCAGCACTAGCAGCATCAGCACTAAAGTATAGATTACATGATGGACAGGAAGCTGATACTCAGCTGAATGTGATCAATTGACACTGGAGGAAGCAGAATGGTGTAGAAAACAGTCAACAGACAGGCAGATAGATGGTATGACCAATCTAACCATTGGCATCAGTCATCAGTAGATGAAAGTCTACACTGATACATGCACTGATCCTGATTCATTTTGACAAATGTTAGGCTTTTTATGCTTGTGGTAGATAACCTGGTTCACTTTGGTGTGGCAAATCCACCGCCCATGCTGAACACCCTCTCTGAAAGGATAATGGACACTACAGTACACTCATTGCAAACTGGATCAGTTCTTGCCAGTGGTCCAATTAGTTGACCTAGAAGTCTACGGGATCAGAGCTCAGGATTTCTGCCTGAAAAAGGACACAGTCTATGTATTACATGATTCAGCTGTTCAGCCATTGTGTCAGTGTTTGCTTACTGTCATGGTAGTGGCTTGCATGCCTCCTCAGTGCTACCCTACTCACCATGGTTACCGCACAGCTTCTCTTTGCATCAGGACAGATTTCAGAGTTTTGCCCCTTGTAGCACTCCTCAGTCCTGCTGTATCTGACCGTATTTTCCAGTTGGCCTCAAGAGGCATGGCTGATCTCTGCAGAAATATATTCCTGCTGTGTCCTGAAGACATTAAGTTCCCCAGCCTATCTTCTGCCAGCAGGTTTTATTTTAGGCAGCTCTTCCCACCACTCTTTTCCCAAATGCTAATTCCTAGCTTGCTAGCACCTAGTTTATGCATTCCATCATATTCTGTTTCCCGTTCACGATCCAGCTTGTTCACCAATCCTGTCTGACTTCTCTGCTTCTGACCTCAACTATGTATATCAAACCTGTGCTGCCTGCCTTGATATTGGATTGTCTGACCATGTCTTTGTCTTTGACCTCCTTAACCACGTACCCGAGCCTCTCACTCTCCAGTCAGTTGCTGCAGTCTCTGAGACCAGAAATGTATCTGGTATCTACTGGCAGTTCAGCATATCCTCACTATCAGAGGCCATAGAGAAGACCCGAGTCACTGCCCTCCAGGGTAAGCTCAGGCCATGGCACAGTGGGTCCATATCCACCAGCATTACACTGACGTGCACCAGGTTACCTCAATAGCAGATACAACTCTTTGTCCATCAGGTCAATTATACTGTATGTATTGTTGCTCCCTCAAATAATTTTTGGAGATGGTTGGTTGTCATGACTAGCTGCATCACCATTATAATTTTCATTTTACTTTCCTCGTCTTCTACCTATGCCAAGTCTATATTTTCTTCTACATTTACCAGCTGATGATCACCCTGCTTCACCTCCTCTCTTTCTTAATCTTTATTTAAATCCTGCAGTAGTTGACATGGAACTTAATAGTTCCCAAGAGAAATAGGGTGGCAAATTGGTGTTCTCCCAGGTGTGCATTACTGCACAAGATCTATTGAAATGGGCTGACGCTTTTCTAGCCACAGTCAACACCTTCCCCAAGTGTGTATATTTGTGAAAGAAATGTTATACTATTAAATTTAGGATATGAACATAACCCATGCATGAAAAAGTAAATTACTTGCCTGCCTGTAAGGCAGCCAAAATGTTCTAGGCATTGTCACTCTTGATAATTCCAAATTACAATTCACAGGGAGCCAGTCAGCAAATAAGTTACCACTTGAACCATAGCAGCTACATGACCCTATTCTCAACAGCCACAGAGCATATAATTGATTCCATACACCAATCACTTTCTTCTCGACCATACAAGGCAACAGCTAAGCATATTTACAGTTTTGAAGCAAGGGGGAGAAAAGTGGCGACATGCAAAAGAGCTCCCACACACAAGATGCGCATCTTTACTGTGACAAGATCTTTTAGGTGCTGTAGAGACTCGTCCACCAACAGCACATGTGGCATCATCTGCTTTAGAGCTGCATGCAGAAAAAGCTGATTTGGCTTCAAATGATTTTTTGACACCTGCGCTGTGTATTGCCGATGCTTTCAATCTCCTCCTCTGGTAACCCCAAATCCTCGTCAGTTCTGTCTTGTTCCCAGATTTTGTCCAACACAATCAGTATCATCTTCATCTTCATCCTTGACAGGTGCAAAATTTCCAATGCTCCTTGCCCTCACACCCGATTACAACCAGATATTTGTTCTAGCTCCTAATGCTACCACCACTGACAGTATCTCTACCACCATAACTTGCAGAGCCTGCAACAAAGTTTCACATCAGAATGATTGTTCTTTTCTAAGAATTCAACTCGAAGAAGATTTTTGCGTGTAGCTTGTTCATTTGCCACTAAGGTGCTGTGGAATTGGAGATTATGTGGCAAAACAGTAATCGGTGTAATTGACAGACTGGAAATTTTGCTGTATAACATTAAGTATTATGGCGTTGGACTGAGCAGAACATTGACTCCAGTTGATGATGTCTCTGTCAGATGCTGCATCATCTTCCTGTGATTCAGATTAGTGATGGGACATGTAACATAATTCCCTACACTCCATCCTCCCTAATTCTCTTGCCAGAGGCAAAGGAAGACATATGTGATCTGCATTTAATACTAGTACTGCTGACATAAATGCTGCTAGCAGTGCTTGTAGTACTGTTACTAGAGGCTAAAATATATTTATTCATGATTTTATTTATTTTTCTCTATCTCACTACCACATCCATTGCCACATTTGGATTTAGAATACTTATTCTGCCTCTTCCTGATGGCTGCAAATCCCAAGCATTCTAATTATCAGCTTCTTAGATAATTGTATAACTCATACTCACACCACCAGTTGTCTGCAGGTAGTTTTAACTCGACCGCCACTGCTACTGTATAAAGACCAGGAGAAATGATACTGTTTTCTTCCAAAATCTTGTATTAGCTTACAATTAACAGTAGGTAAAAAGGAGTAATCTGTACAGGGAAATACACGAGTCTTGAGTAATGGCTGCTGTAGACTTAACTGAAGAAGAAGGGAGGAGTAACCTAATACAGAGCCCAACTATGGGAAGGACATAGGGACAATCTTCACACAGTCTAATTCTACCTAGCAACAACTGGGAATTTTCTGATTGGAGGAAAAACTCAACACAGAGAATATATATATTACAGGTTTTTCCCATTCATGGGAGACAGCAATACTTTTTGGACACAAGGATAATATTTAAGTGTTTCCATACATTCTTGTGAAACTAAGCCAATCCTAGAAAAAATAGGGCATTAACCAGAAATACTAGACACTGGCAGAATTGACGTGACTCATAGAAAGGATATTTTTACAACAGCCTACCTAAAAATTTTAGTGTGGGGTGTATATGTCAACAATTTGACAATTTAACTAGCTTTAAGACCAGCAATATGCCTTTTTAAAGATTTGATACATAAGAGAATAGTATCCATCTGACAGGTGAAAATGCAGCTGCTTTCAGCTGTACACTATAGCTGACTCCCTGCTGCATCAACCATAATCAGTGTTGATGATAACTATGGCCGTTTAACTTCCTAGATTTCTGAAAATTGTGTCAGCTATATGGTTTAAAGAGTGTTGGGGCTCACTCATTAGCGCTGTTAGCAGACTGAAATAGTTATTGTACTTTCCAGATGGTTGCCATGGCAATCCAAGGCCTTGTCTGCCAGCTATATTGGCCGCCATCTATATTGGCTTGTTCAGGTGTCAGCAACATTTTAATAGTAAAAATATAATTTTTCACTCCCCTCATTCTACTCTGTGTTAATTCCTGAAAAGCACCTGATGAGTTAACACACTACCTAACAGCAGTTTGGAACATGTTGAGGGAGGCTGTTTTTAAAATGTTAGTACTTTTTTCCAATATATAGGTCCCCCAAAGACACTTCAAAACTGAATAGGTCTCTAAAAATTCTTTTTAATCTGCTAATCCTAAAGATCCACATACTTTTGCCACTTCCAGACATATGATATTGGTTCATTTTCCTCATAGAAATATACAAACTCTATTTTCCTTTTGCCAGTTTGTTAATTTAGTTCTCTTTTTTCTACTCTTAGGATGTGTGTGAAAATCTGATGGTAGTTTTCGATCACTTTTATGTAGAAATATGGCAAATTTTGAATGGTTCACAAATTTTTCAAGTATGTTTATTTATTTGTGCATAGTAATAAGATCACCCAGAAGACTTTGTTTTTCTAATCTGTATTAACCTAAAGGTACTGTCACACTTAGCAATGCACCAGCGATCCGACCAGCGATATGACGCCGTCAGGATCGCTGGTGCATCTCGCTAAGTGGTCACTAGTGAGCTGCCACACAGGCAGATCTCACCAGCGACATAGCAGCGGTCGGGGGTCGCAACTTACCTGTCAGACGCGGCGATCCTGACGTCCTCCCGCCCGTGTCCACGCGGCGCTCGTCGGCGCCACAGGAAGCCCAGCAGGAAGCGCCCGACGAGAAACGGCCCAGGCCGTTCTCGCGCGATCAGCGATAACCAGCGAGGGAGCCGGTCGGAGGTAAGTATCAGACATAGCGATATTGCTAGCAATATCGCTATAACGTTACAAAACCAGTGACGTTATAGCGATATTGCTAGCAATATCGCTTAGTGTGACAGGCCCTTAAGTTCAATAGCTTATCTTTGTACTTCTGGCCATCCATTTGTTAAAATAATTACCTTGATCGCTCACTGTGCAACCGCGCTAATTAAGCATTCTTTTGATTGGACTAGTGATCTTACTGGAAGAAAAGCTATGTTCCAGTCATGAGTATCTATGACTCTTTTGATCTGTCCAATGATTATATTTACAAACCTATTCTCCAAGAGTTTGGATGCTGTGTAAAATATAAAGAAAACAAGAATGCAATGATTTGGTATTCTCGTATAGCCATATTTGATTCACAACATAACAAAACACATTTCAGGAGTTGAAAGTGAGACATTTTTTCTTTGCATTTGAAAACATTTACTAATGTAGAGATTGATGGCAGCAACGCTTTTCAAAAAAGTTGTGACATGTTAAACAAAAGCCTGTAAAAGTAAGTAATTCTAATGAAAAAGATCTAGAGGTTCAATTTTCAAATATGTCACATGACTTAGTTTGTTAAAGAGGCAGAATCTGTTAAAAGCAAGGATGGTCAGAAGTTAACCAGTTTTTGAACGACTGCATCTAAAACTTGTGGAACAATTTCAGAAAATCTGTGCTAAATGTAAAACACTTTGAATATCCCATACATAGTATATAACATTTATAGTACGGAAATTCATCAAAAGATTCAGAATTCTGAAAAAAGTTCCATATGCACAATGGACAAGGCCAACATTGAATGGTTATGATCCAGGGATCCTCAGATGTCACTGCACTAAAAGCAGTCATGATTCATGCATGCAAATTACTTTATGGGCTCAGGAATATGTCCCGAAATCATTGTCTGTCACCTCAGTTCGCGGTGCAATCCACAAATTCAAGTTAAGCTCTATCATGCAAATAAGAAGAAATATTTTAACACAGTTTACTTATGCTGTGTTCTTCTCTTGGCCAAAGCTCATTTAAAATGGGCTAAGGCAAAATAGAAAACTGTGATACTTATAGTCCAAGAAAAGAGCTAAGTTCTACATAGTAACACAGTAACTCAGTATTGTAATATATGAGAATAAAGGCAAAAACTGAATTGAACATGATAATCAGACATGACTGTGTTATATACAGTGCCTACAAGTAGTATTCAACCCCCTGCAGATTTAGCAGGTTTACACATTCGGAATTTACTTGGCATTGTGACATTTGGACTGTAGATCAGCCTGGAAGTGTGAAATGCACTGCAGCAAAAAAGAATGTTACTTCTTTGTTTAATTTTTTTTTAAATTGTGAAAAGTTTATTCAGAGGGTCATTTATTATTCAACCCCTCAAACCACCAGAATTCTGTTTGGTTCCCCTAAAGTATTAAGAAGTATTTCAGGCACAAAGAACAATGAGCTTCACATGTTTGGATTAATTATCTCTTTTTCCAGCCTTTTCTGACTATTTAAGACCCTCCCCAAACTTGTGAACAGCACTCATACATGGTCAACATGGGAAAGACAAAGGAGCATTCCAAGGCCATCAGAGACAAGATCGTGGAGGGTCACAAGGCTGGCAAGGGGTACAAAACCCTTTCCAAGGAGTTGGGCCTACCTGTCTCCACTGTTGGGAGCATCATCCGGAAGTGGAAGGCTTATGGAACTACTGTTAGCCTTCCACGGCCTGGACAGCCTTTGAAAGTTTCCTCCCGTGCCGAGGCCAGGCTTGTCCGAAGAGTCAAGGCTAACCCAAGGACAACAAGGAAGGAGCTCCGGGAAGATCTCATGGCAGTGGGGACATTGGTTTCAGTCAATACCATAAGTAACGTACTCCACCACAATGGTCTCCGTTCCAGACGAGCCCGTAAGGTACCTTTACTTTCAAAGCGTCCTGTCAAGGCTCGTCTACAGTTTGCTCATGATCACTTGGAGGACTCTGAGACAGACTGGTTCAAGGTTCTCTGGTCTGATGAGACCAAGATCGAGATCTTTGGTGCCAACCACACACGTGACGTTTGGAGACTGGATGGCACTGCATATGACCCCAAGAATACCATCCCTACAGTCAAGCATGGTGATGGCAGCATCATGCTGTGGGGCTGTTTCTCAGCCAAGGGGCCTGGCCATCTGGTCCGCATCCATGAGAAGATGGATAGCACGGCCTACCTGGAGATTTTGGCCAAGAACCTCCGCTCCTCCATCAAGGATCTTAAGATGGGTCGTCATTTCATCTTTCAACAAGACAACGACCCAAAGCACACAGCCAAGAAAACCAAGGCCTGGTTCAAGAGGCAAAAAATCAAGGTGTTGGAGTGGCCTAGTCAGTCTCCTGACCTTAACCCAATTGAAAACTTGTGGAAGGAGCTCAAGATTAAAGTCCACATGAGACACCCAAAGAACCTAGATAACTTGGAGAAGATCTGCATGGAGGAGTGGGCCAAGATAACTCCAGAGACCTGTGCCGGCCTGATCAGGTCTTATAAAAGACGATTATTAGCTGTAATTGCAAACAAGGGTTATTCCACAAAATATTAAACCTAGGGGTTGAATAATAATTGACCCACACTTGTATGTTTAAAATTTATTAAAATTTAACTGAGCAACATAACTTTTTGGTTTGTAAGATTTATGCATCTGTTAATAAATCCTGCTCTTGTGTGAAGTTTGAAGGCTCTAACTTATTTGCATCTTATCAAACCTGCTAAATCTGCAGGGGGTTGAATACTACTTGTAGGCACTGTATATAGTAACTCCACACAGAAACAACCTATGTAAGGTGTACCACTTCACAAACACTTATCGATACGAATTAAGGTCGAAGAGTGTGGTCACATACTCAAAAATTCAGAAATTCTTGGAAAATCTATATGCGCAAGGAACAAGGTCAACAGTCAACATTGAATATTTGTGATCTACGGATCCTCAGGTTCCATTGCATTAAAACATGCATAATTCAGTCATGCAGATTACTTCATGGACTCAGGAATATTTCCACAAACTATTGCCTGTGAACTCAGTTTGCTGTGCAATCAACAAATGCAAGTGAAAGCTTTATCATGCAAGAAGAAGAAAAAATATGTTATCACAGTTTAGATATGCTGCTTTCTTCTCTGGGCCAAAGATTATCTAAAATTTACACAGGCAAAATGTAAAACTGTAATACTTAAAGTCTAAAAAAAGAGCTAAGGTCTACTCAGTAAATCAGTGTAAAGGCAGAAACTGAATTGAACTGATACTCATTCCCTTTGTTATATTTACATTGCTGTGTTATATAGCAACTTGATTAACCCCTTAATGACCAGAGCTTTTTCGGTTTTGCATTTTCGTTTTTCTCTCCCCTTCTTCCCAGAGCCATAACTTTTTTATTTTTCCGTCAATATGGCCATGTGAGGGCTTAGTTTTTGCGGGACAAGTTGTACTTTTGAACACCATCATTGGATTTAGCATGTCATGTACTCAAAAACGGGAAAAAAATTCCAAGTACGGTGAAATTGCAAAAAAAAAGTGCAATCCCACACTGGTTTTTTATGTTTGGCTTTTTTGCTAGGTTCACTAAATGCTAAAACTGACCTGCCATTATGATTCTCCAGGTCATTATGAGTTCATAGACACCAAACATGTCTAGGTTCTTTTTTATCTAAGTGGTGAAAAAAAAAATTGCGCTATTTTCCAAGACCCGTAGCGTCTCCATTTTTTGCTATCTTAGGTTAGGTGAGGGTTTATTTTTTGCACGCCGAGCTGCCGATTTTAAGGATACTATTTATGTGCAGAAACAGTTAGGTCCATATATATTTGGACAGAAACAACATTTTTCTAATTTTGGTTCTAGACATTACCACAATGAATTTTAAACAAAACAATTCAGATGCAGTTGAAGTTCAGACTTTCAGCTTTCATTTGAGGGTATCCACATTAAAATTGGATGAAGGGTTTAGGAGTTTCAGCTCCTTAACATGTGCCACCCTGTTTTTAAAGGGACCAAAAGTAATTGGACGGATTAAATAATTGTAAATAAAATAGCGATCAGGTTAATCTTTTTTTATTGATAGATTGGGTGATTTTGAAGGCGGTAATACCTAATATGTGTGTTTTTTTATTGTTTTATTTTGAATGGGGCGAAAGGGGGTTGATTTAAACTTTTATTTTTTTATTTTTTTCATATTTTTTAAAACTTTTTTTAATTTTGGCGTGCTTCAATAGCCTCCATGGTAGGCTAGAAGCATCCACAACAATCGGCTCAGCTACATATAGGCGATGAGCAGATCGCCTATATGTAGCAGAATTACAGCATTGCTATGAGCGCCGACCACCAGGTGGTGCTCATAGCAATGCCTCATCAACAACCATAGAGGTCTCTAGGAGACCTAACGAATCTAACCAATCACTGACCCCGATCACGTGACGAGGTCTGTGATGCGCGTATTTCTGGCCACGCGGCCGGAAGCTCTAGTTAAAGCCTGCTGTCAGCGTTTGGCAGCGGGATTTAACTAGTTAATAGGCACGGGCATATTGCGATTTTGCTTGCGCCTTTTATGGGCACATGTCAGCTGTTAAAAACAGCTGACATGTAGCGGCTTTGAGGTTGGCTGACCGCATGAGCCAACCTCAAAGTGGGGGATACTGGCCACTGACGTACTATCCCGTCAGCGATCAGTAAGGGGTTAAATACCTACTGAAGCAACCTATAGGATGTGTAGCACTTCATAAATGAGTTATCAATACAAGTTAAAGCAGGAGAGTGTGGTCATTTCAGATTTTTAGTCTGCCTTAAACTAGAAAATAATAGCTATCACCAGAAAATTACCTATCATTAAATCAGGTTTTTGTACTAGATGTATTAAAAAAATAGGCAACTTTTTTAAAAATGTCATATCACTGTCTACATTTTCATCTTCCCTCTTCCCCCTCCTTTATCAATAACCAGTGCACAGGCTCATTAGATAATAAAGCTCAAAAGATAGAGTCAACGTCTGACCATTGAGGAAATGTACCTATTAACACTTCTATTTTTAAAAACATTTTGTTTATACCTGAGTAAATCTTTTGCACAGTACTGTATATTAAAAAAGCTATGTTTAGGTTGTTTTCTGATTATGTATTTCCTTTAAAGGGAATCTGTCACCCTTTTTTGGCCTATGAGCTGCCGACACCGACATCAGGGGCTTATCTACAGCATTCTGTAATGCTGTAGATAAGCCCCCCGATGTAACCTGAAAGATAAGAAAAAAGAGTTAGATTAAACTCACCCCGGCATCCAGTTCAGTCCAATGGGTGTCGCCATCCGGTCCAGTGCCTCCCATCTTCATACGATGCCATCCTCTTCTTTCCTTCCTAGCGTGGCACCTGCGCAGGTGCACTGCTCTGTTGAGGGCAGAGCAGAATACTGCAGTGCGCAGGCGCCCGACCTCTTCCAGTGCCTGCGCTCTGCAGGACTAGAGCAGTGCACCTGCGCAGGAGCCACGTTAGGAAGGAAATAAGAGGACGGCATCATATGAAGATGGGAGGCGCCGGACCGGACGGCGACACCCATCGGACCGGACCGGACGCCGGGGTGAGTATAATCTAACTCTTTTTTTCTTATCTCTCAGGTTACATCAGGGGCTTATCTACAGCATTACAGAATGCTGTAGAAAATCCCCTGAGGCGGTGTCGGCTGCTCATAGGCCAAAAAAAGGGAGACAGATTCCCTTTAAACTGCAATTTTCAAAACATATTCATAGGTCTAAAATTGTACTTTGATAGTAGCGCCAAACCCTTGTATTCTGAAGAACAGAGGAACTTAATGCTTATCATTTTTACACTGTATTTCAATAAAACAGTATTCATTAAGCTTTCGCATAGCTGTGAATCTATCCAAACGATTTGTAGCTCTGTATATATAAAGAAATAAGCTAAAACCATTATAAATATTTATTAAACATGTAATCAGCAGAGAATGTTGGAGTGAAAAACAATATGATGACACAGTAGGTGGATATTCCTTTAAAACATTAGATATGGGAAAATTTATGTAAGTAGAATTTAGGTCTATTCAGATTTTACAAAAAATCTATATTCTTGAAAATGTAGATTTTTTGTAATTCGCTTTGCGAAAATTCAGCAAAATGGCAGCCAGTAGACCACCATTTTGCTGAACATAGAGTGATAGCAAAAGGTTAGAAAAAGAAACCAGTACCTCACCACTCACATTTTAGGCTTCCTCTGCTTCTTGCTGTTCTGTTATGGTCCCTGGAAACTTTTCTTGCTGCCACTGAATACTGAAACCCCGCGTACCTTTACACCAGGCCAAAACTTCAAGCCATGATTAGGGCTGGGATGTTAAAGCTCAAGTCCTGGTCTAGATTATGCATTGTAAGGTAACCTCTACCTTACAACAAGCATTTGCAAGGTGCCTAGTTGCAGATGAAAATCCTGGCATAGATGTGCATTCTAGGCTAGAACTTCTAGCCGTAATTAGGTCTGGGTTTTCAGAGCGCAGTGGAAGTAGGAAGAAGGACAGTGACAAACGGAGCTGAGAGATGAGGTGAGCACCAATTGTTTTTCTTTTTTCCTGCATCTTATGTTTTCTATCCACTGGAATTTCTACAGAACCCACAGCATAAGAACGTCATTCAATTCACAAACAATAAATTTGCAGCAAATAGAATTTCTCAGGAAAATCTATGTGCTATGGCGAATTCATCAGATCAGCTCATACGTTGTTAAAATAGAGGCAAAATGTGTTTGAATTATAATGTTAGAAGACAAATGCAGTCATTGTGGGTTTTCTTTTCCTTTTCATAAAATGTAACTAAACAAGAATAAAGAGGCATTGCACATGTGGGAATTTATAGAAAAAAAAGAAACAAAAAATAAAGTCTTAAGAAAATTGTATTTTAATGAGTCCATAATGATGCTGTATTAATGCTGAATGCCCGTCTTTACAACATTTGCAGGTGTGAATATAAATTTGTTTTTAATAGACTTGCATAAAAAGCTTTGTGTTGCTCAGTTCTTATCAGTTCAAAGTAATAATTTTCTTGTTCATGGTAAGTTTATACCACATTGTCAGTCACAAGCCAAGATAGATTTGTTTTAATAACATTTTTAAAATGTTCCTCACAGTTGGGTAGCAATAACATGATTTAGCTTCTTTTATTACATCTTTCTTTTAATTCTGACAAGATAGTTTTGGACTATGTGATAATAAAATACTAGTAAAAAAATTTGCTCCAAAATGTATTTTATGACAACATTTTAACTTATGAACAATATTTGTGACTTTTATCCATCAGTATCCAAGTAATTTTACTGCCTAGAAATGCCCTATAAAATTAAGTACGAGATAAAAACCTCAACCAGAGTATACACATAATGATGTCCCAGCGATCCCACCAATGATCCGACATGGATGGGATCGCTGGGACATAGTTAGGCTGATCGCTGGTGTGATGTCACATAGACAGCCCCTCCAGCGATCAGGACCAGCGAGCAAGCTGGTTTCCAATGTAAACAGCGGGTATCTTAGTTACCCACTGTTTACCTTGGAAACCAGTGTGACCAGTGGGAGACCAACGATCAAAAAACGGCCCAGGACGTTCGAACGCGATCAGCGACACCCGGCGGGGGTCGGTCGCTGATCCATGTCTCACAAAGTGATATTGCAGGCGAGATCGCTGTGGCATCACAAATCAGCATGATGTGATGGGGCCTTAAGACACTGGTTGATCTGACAAGCTTGTTTGTAATATCAGTCATCAATATTAATGACGTTTGTGTTTCATACCGCTGGGACATAAAGTCAAGATATATAAATTCAAAGAAATATTCAATTCTCATTTTTGTTCACTCGTGAACTGTGATTTGGAAGTTTTTTGTACAAGAGCTGAATAGAAATGTATGATGCCACAAACACAGCATTTACTTTGATTTACATAAGGAAGAAATATTTTATTAGTTACTCTTTAGGGGCTGTTAGTTTTGAAAATCAGTTAATAGGAGACATTGCTGTAAGTCATTTGCAGGGGCCCCAGCATTCAGTTGTAAAGAAACATGATAGTCAATGTTCAAATCAGCAACACCACCGATGTCTAAACTATGAACTACCTCATTAAACCAAATATGCTTTCAGTAAGGCCTCTTTCACACATCAGGTTTTCGCCGTCAGGCGCGATCCGGCGCTTTTGACAGAAACCGGATCCGGCGAAATGCAATGCCGGATCCGGTTTCCCCCCATTGACTTGCATTAGAGCCGGATCGAGCCGGATGGCCATGCGTTTCATCCGATTTTCGCCGGATCCGGCAATGTAACGCAATCCGGCATCTGGAAAAAACGGCTACTGTAACGTTTTTTGTCTCCGGCGAAAAAGCCGGACACGCCGGATCCGGCGTGTCCGGCTTTTTCATACAATGAAAGCCTATGAGCGCCGCAATGCGCCTGATCCGGGGAAAGCCGGATCCGGTGGCCGGATCCGGTTTTTTTGGTCTGAGCATGCTCAGTAGCTCTGCCCACAAGACATATATAAAAGCAAGACAGTGGGACCCACAGCCACACCCAACATGCCACCCAAGAAAGCAACCAAGCGCAGGAGAAGGCAGGAGACCACTGCAGCACCATCAGCACCACCACCACCCCAAATGGAGCAGCAAATGGAACATGCTGAGGAGGGGAGGCCAGCAGCAGATGAGAGACGGTAATTATCAAATCCCCCATTCCTCCAAACTAGGGCCATGGAATATCAAGATATTGATTGGCCCTTTGTTTCTCTTTATTCAACAGCCGCCCAAGAGATGCAGCAGCAGCAGAAATGGCAGCACTGGCAGCAGCAACAGCAGCAGCAATACCCACAGCCATGGAGTCTGGCCATGAACAGGACAGCACATCTTCTTCTGGGAGCCCTCCCTCGCATCGTCAGCGTTTGACGGTAAGTTTTTATTTCCAAAATCCATCATCTCTGTAATATATGTCTATTCATTGCCTTTTATTTCAAAACAGGAATCACAAGATGAAGAGGAGCTCCCAGAAGAAGAAGGAAGGGGTGGACAGACACCTGGAGTGGGCTCACAATTGGTAAGTTTTTGGCATCAAACGCAGAAACACAACATCACACTACACACAACACATAGAAATCAATGTTCTGCAGACCACACACAGCAAACAAATGCCAACATCCAAAGACCTAACATTTTTTGTTTTCTTCTCTAGTCTTCCCAATCTGGTGCTCGGCCAAGAGGTCCTCGCAGTGCCTCCCAGGGTCGTCGGCTACAGCAACGCGGCGGTCACCAGCGTGTAAGTATAAATATTTTTGCTTTGTTTTTTTGGCTTTTTTATTTCATTTCTTTTGTGGAGGCTAATTATGTTATTTTTGTCTTTTTCTTTAACAGCCTTCACAGCGTGCTCCCGACTATGACGGTGAGGATGGAGGACTCGATGTGGACCACCTCATCGATCTCGTCAGAGAAAGGGAGCCGCTCTGGAATATGGCTGACCGCCGCCACGCTGACCTGATCGTTACCCTACGACTCTGGGAGGAAATCTGTTCGCTCCTTGTGGACCGCTGGGAGGACCTCGATGCTCGGGCCCAGATTAAAGAGCGTAAGTATATACAGTACCGGTTGCTTGATGTAAACCAGTGTTTCCCGAACTCCAGTCCTCGTGGTCCCCACGGATCATGTGTTCAGGATTTCTATTTACTATGGAAATCCTGAAAACATGACCCCTGGGGACCATGAGGACTGGAGTTTGGGAAACACTGATGTTGTATACTAACCACTTTGTCCTTTCTCGTTTCAGGGGAGAGAATTGTGAAGCGGTGGCGGTCTGTGAGGGATCGTTTCAAGAAGGAGTTCAATAAAGAGAGGCGGGCCCCGAGTGGATCTGGAGGACGCAGGAGCAAGTACAAGTACGCCCAAGCCCTGTCGTTCCTCCGGGATACAATGGTCACCAGAAGGTAAATATTACTCACCACATGTGACAAAAAAATGTTTAGATGTAAATTTTTTTTTTCAGCCAGGGTCATACCATGTCACTATTTTAATTGTTTTTTTTTCTCTTTATTCCACAGCACGGTGAGCAGCACTCGGGAGCCTGCACGATTGAACCCTTCTGAGGCGATCCCTGAGGAGACCGGCACCGAGGGACACTTCGACTGCCCCGGTACATCTGCACCTTCCCAGCCTTCCCACACATTCGACCCATCTGTCCCATCCACCAGCACAGGAGCATCGTGGCCGCCTACATTACATGAAGCTGCTAGTGAGGAGATCGCTTTCCCTTTACCCCATGCTTCTGCCCCTGCCACCTCTAGTACACCTGCGGGTACTGGGCGGCAGCGGCAGAGGGGTCAGGAAAAGACTTATGCGCCAGAGTTCTTGCATCTGAATGCATCTTTCCAGAACTGTCTAAAAGTCTTGTCAGAGCAAATCTCCGCAGGCTATCAGCAGATCAACCCAGGTGAAGACACTTCTGCAAACCATGCATTCAGAAGCAAGATCTTCGCCAAACCACACCTTTTTCAGGTCTGTTGTAGAGCGCATGGAAACGCTCTCTCCTGCCCAGCAGATGCATGTAATGCATTCATGCCACGCTGCTCTCCAGCAAGTTACCTCCCAACCTCCTCCTCCCACCACAGTAGTTCCTCCACCTGCACCCCCTCCAGCCACTTTCCATCCTCCCCCTCCTATTACATCTACACCCCCTCCAGCCACTTTCCATCCTCCCCCTCCTATTACATACCATCCACCTCCCCAGCACCAGCAACCTCCCCAGCACCAGCAACCTCCCCAGCACCAGCAACCTCCCCAGTACCAGCAACCTCCCCAGTACCAGCAACCTCCCCAGTACCAGCAACCTCCCCAGTACCTGCAAACTCCCCAGTACCAGCAACCTCCCCAGTACCAGACATCTCCCCACTTCCAGCAACCTGCCCCGTACCAAAATCCTTCCCCATACAACTTGCCATCAACATCATCTGCTCCTACAGTCCCTGCCCAACCCTCCACTCCACCACCCACCACCTCTTCTGCCTCCCACATGTCCACCCATTCTGTAGTTTTTTCCACACCTTCACCTCTAACTGTTCCTTCCCCACCACGATCCCAGTCCTCTCTCCACACTCCCAGTGTCCAAGTGTCCCGCAGCCCCTCCAGCAGTATTTCCACCCCACACTACACAGATTTATAATGTGTGTATTTAAATAAAAATGACCAGTTTTATGGTTTCAAAGCTTTATTAAAAAAGTTTATTAAAATTTAAAAAAAGTTTACTAAAAAAATCATTTTTCAATAAAAGTTAAATTATTTTACACTGGTTGTCTGTCATTTCTTTCTGCGGCGAAAAAGGTTAAATACAGGGTATTTAAAAGGTAAAATGGTATTCAAAACTAGGTATATAACTGTGGGTAAATTATAGCTTTTTGCCACAGTTGTGTTCCTGGTTGTGTTTGAAGCAAAGTATTTCACCTAAAAAGTTGTGCTTATTGTTGGTGATTTCCTAACAATGTACACAACTTTTGTTAAAAGGTGAAATACTTTGCATAAAACACAACCAGGTACATACCTGTGGCCTAAAGCTAAAAATAGTAAGACCATGACAAGATAGCCAACTTTGGTTGGCAAAGGTATATACTGTTGGTACAGAAGGTACACAAGTTTGGTTGGGCACAAATCTTTCACACTCTGTCATCCTGCCAGTGTACTCTGCCTTGAGGTGACATAAAGTATAGTGCAAAATTGTCCCTCCTTACTGAAACCGTCACAGAACTTCTAGTGGTAATGTCATGGTAATCTTGCAAGGTGGTTTCTTCAGAGGTGTCCTCAATGGAAATGGGTTCCTTGCAGATAACAAAATTGTACAGGACCACGCAAGCTTTGATCACCTCGTCCACAGTTTCTGTCTTGTGGTTGATCGCAGTCAATAGGACCCGCCATTTGGCTGTCAGAATACCAAAGGTACATTCAACCATTCTTCTTGCTCTTGTGAGGCGGTAATTAAAAATGCGTTTTGTTCTTGTCAATCCTCTGCTACCGTACGGTTTCAAAAGGTGTTCTGACAGCTGGAAGGCTTCATCCCCTTCACAGACAAATGGCATAGGTGGACCAGATGTTTGCGGCAGCGGTCTAGGGGGTGGGAACTGGAAGGTGTTTCCATACAGTTTACGCCCCATGGCAGACAGTTTGAAAACTTGAGAGTCATTGGAGCGGCCATAGGCCCCAATATCCACAGCAATAAATTTGTATTCCGCGTCAGTGATGGCCATGAGGACAATTGAAAAATATTTCTTGTAATTGAAATATTCCGATCCCGATCCGGCTGGCTTTACAATGCGGATATGTTTTTTGTCCACAGCACCCAAGCAGTTGGGAAACTGACATATCTGTTGAAACTTTTCAGAAATTTCAATCCACCTCTCTGTTGTGGGCTCTGGTAAAAACTCTTCAGCTAAGGAGTCCCACAGTGCACGGCATGTGATGTGTACTTCACTATTCCAGATATGGTGGAAATCCCGAGTCTGTACTGGAAATGCAGTGACGAAAGGGATTCTCCAGTTGCAAGAAATCTGTGGGGAATTAAAAAACAATCAATTAGTGTAAAATCACAGCATTACATACCAAAACTCAGCTATAACACTTGGAGATACAAACTACCACCAACAAGATTGCAGTGAAAGTGTGCTCTGATGCAAGCATATCCAATAAATGTGGCTTACCTTAAAGTCACCATCAGATGCTCTGCGGGTGAAACAGAGAAGCGGCAATAGGTGTCCACTTTTCTTATGAGGTGTGCAATGCGCTCCACCAAGTAATCAAAATTCTCCATTTTCATCCTAACATATCCAAAAAATGTCTCCAGGTTTTGTCAAAGGTCCATGCAGAGTGTAGAATAGACCACATGCATCATTCTCTTGGCTGTGATGGGGTGGATCCACAAACGTCGTCTACGATGCCTGATGCGCTGCTGTCTCGCTCTCTCCTTCTCCAGAACAATCACCCTCAAACGATTCGCCTCCGCTGTAAAATCCGCCAAATTCTTCAAAATATTTCCAATCACAACATCCATCTTCGCCAGTAACTTGCTCTTCTCTCCAACCTGCACTTTCTCCTCTCCAACCTGTCAAAGAAGGGCTGTAGGAACACGCTATATATAGTTTTCCAGTAGCCAATCCCGTTCGGAAGGCCACAAGGGTCAAATTTAAAAACCGGATCCGGCGTAATCCGTCGAAAAACGGATAAAAAAACGGATGAACCGGATGAGACGGATCCGGTTTTGTCTGTCAAGAACAAGACAGATCCGGCAGAAAACCGGATCCGGCACATCAGGTTTTACAAAACATTTGCCGGATCCGGCATTCCGGCACGACGCCGGATCGCGCCTGACGCCGAAAACCTGATGTGTGAAAGTAGCCTAACCTGGTTCATTGAGAGATCTTTTAATTTAGCTGCTTAAAACTTCCTTGATTTCAGAGAATTGAAAATGCTGTAATAGGATTTAAGAAATAAGTCTTCTTCACCAAACAACTCTTGTTAAAACTTAGTTTCAACTTTTATTACTTTTTAATGCATTTAAAAAAAGATGTAATTCTTTCTGTTACTTTTATCATCTCTATAGATTTTCCTCTTACCTTTAGGCAAAAAAGCTCAACGGCTGGTTATGATTGATAAATTAAATGGTTGTAGGCATGATTCCCAATATAGAACTTTTATAACCCATGATAAACATATGTAGAGCTCTGGAGGTGATCAGTGAAGAAGTGAAAACTGATGTGGGACACTGGGAGATTAGTTTAATACCCAGAACTTCAATAAGCTTCTTTAGATAAAGCTGAGAGTCAGGGAAGTGAGTTATTAGAATGCCATATCAAATTAAAATCATATGTCAGTACAGAGCCTATCTATTTTAATCCATTCTGCATTACCAAGTTAGGCAAGAAGTTCAACTTCTGTATACCAAATGTATCATTTTCCAATGAAAGTTTCCACTTCAGCTTAAGACTTTTGTATAAGTTATATAGTTTTATTGAGAAATTTGTCAGGAGAAAAACTAGAGACCCTGCTGATGCTACAAACATGGAGCTGAGGAAAAAAATCATTAGGTGAAGTTGTGAACATGTAACAAAAAAGGTATTTTGAATTACAAAAATGTTAATGTGAAATTCAATTTGCATCTCAACAGTAGCCATTTGACATGTGGGAGGAAGACAGCAGCAGAACTCACAGACCTTTCCAAAGATATTTACATAAGTGCACAAAATTGTTGGGACCATTCTGTTTAAGTAAGAAAAACAACAGTGGTCACTTCACTTAGTGGAATCTGACTAAAATAATTTTTGATTTAAATTTGCTGAATTTCAATTTATGAAAATCCGCATTTGCTTTTGAATTTTGATTCAACAGAAAATAATAATAAAAGTACTAATGAAAATGGCCTGGACAAAATTGATGGTACCCCCTAGAAAAGATTGAAAATAATTGCAGCTTAGAAATATGTTCTGTAATTGGCATCACAGGTATCTGCAATCTTGTAACTAGTCAGTCTGCTTGTCTGCTTGTTTAAAGGATGAAAAGTAATCACTGTGCTTTTTGGTATTATTGCGTGTTCCACACTGAATATGGACCAAAGTAAGCTAAGGAGAAAGTTGTGTCAGGAGATTAGAAAGAAAAATATGGACAAATGTGTTAAAGGTAAAGGTTATAAGGCCATCTCCAATCATCTTAATGTATCTGCTAATACAGCATCACATATTGCTCAGAAGTTTTATGTCTATGGGACTGAAGCCAACCTCCCTGGACATAGACCTAAGAGGAAATATTATGACAAATTGAAGAGATGGATAATGCACGTGGTAAACAAAGAGCCCAGAACAACTTCCAAATAGATTAGAGGTGAACTTCTACATCAGATAGCACCATCCATTTCTTTCTTGGCCAAAGTGGACTTCATGGATGACGATAGAGGAAACCACTGTTGAAAGCAAATCATAAAAAAATAAACTCGAATTTGCCAAAATGCATATTGGTAAGAGACAATTTTTCTGGGAGATTGACCTTTTGATAGATGACACAAAACCAGAGCTTTGTGACAGGTCATTTGAGCTCTGTAGTCACAAAAATGAAGCGTACAAAGAAAAGAACATTATACCTACTGTGAAACATGGAGGAGGCTTAGTTATGTTTTTGAGGCTGCTTTTGTGTATCTGGCATAGGAAGTCTTGAATCTGTGCAGGGTACATTGAAATCTTTAGACTATAAAGGCATGTGGGAGTGAGTTGTGCTGCACAGTATCATAAAACTTGGTCTGAGTTGCAGGTCATGGGTCCTCTAACAAGATAATGACACAAAATACAGCTAAATACAGATTTGGATGCTTGTGTTGTGATGGATGTGGTGATAATGAATGTGCACTTTTTTGTTTACTTTAGTTTATATAGAAAACAGAATTTGTAGTGGCAAAAATATTTTTTCATGCTTTAATTTGAATTTTGTTTTTTGCAATTTTGTTTCCCTCATTTGTCACATATAGTAATATATTATCTTACAGTTAGCACGATATTATAATTTTGGCAAACATCTTGTTGTAAAGTCCCCCTTCCTGGTCCCCTTCTCATAGTAATCCCCATTCTGGTCCCCTTCTTGTAGTAATTCCCCATCCTGGTCCTCATAGTAGTAATGATTCATCCTGGTCCCCTTCCTGTAGTAATGCAACCAACCTGGTCCCATCCTGTACTAATATCCCCATCCAGGTCACAGCTTGCATTCGTGCCCCATCCTGGTCCCCTTCTTGCAGTAATGCCCCATCCTTATCCCATCTTGCAGTAATGTGTCCATCCTCATCTTAATCTTGTAATAATGTCTCCATCCTTGTCTCATCTTCTAGTAATGTCCCCATTCTGGTGCCATCTTTAAGTAATGTCCCCATCCTGAACCCATGTTGTAGTAATGGCCCCATCGTGATCCTCTTCTTGTTGTAATATCATGGTCCCCATAATGCAGTAATGCCCCATCCTGGTCCTCATCTTGTAGTAATGCCCCATCCTCTTCTTCATCTTGTAGTATTGTCTCTTATTGTTCCATTCTTCACATACACATAAAGGAAAAAAAAATCCTTTCTGCACATATGACCCGCACGCACAGTAGACCTCTTGACGATCACAGCCCGTTCCAGCATGCATCCTTGAATCTGATAGAGAGCATTCCAAGAATCATTCAAGAAGTACTGAAAGCCAAAAGGTGGATTTACAAAATGCTGACAACATAACAAAAATTCAAATGTGGATTTTTCAGAGCAAAACAGTAAAAATGCAGTGACATGACAAGAATCTGCATAACTAATCGTATATTAAATAGTCGCAAATGAAATTTATGTTTGAGATAGCCAAGATGATTGTCTATAAAATGATGATAGACTCATGTAGCAGTTGGTGATATGGAGCCTGAAAGTCAAGAGTTCAAAACATTGTTACCCTTGTGCTTGTTAAGGGCCTGTCACACTAAGCGATATCGCTAGCAATATCGCTATAACGTCACTGGCTTTTTGACGTTATAGCGATATTGCTAGCGATATCGCTATGTCTGATACTTTCCTCCGACCGCTCCCCCGCTGGTTATCGCTTATCGCACGAGAGCGTCCTGGACTGTTTCTCGTCGTTAGCTTCCTGCTGTGATGACGAGCGACACGTGGACACGGGCGGGAGGACGTCAGGATCGCCTCGTCTGACAGGTAAATAGCGACCCCCAACCCCTGCGATGTCGCTGGCGAGATCTGCCTGTGTGGCAGCTCACTAGTACCACTTAGCGATGCACCAGCGATCCTGACCGCGCCATATCGCTGATCGGGATCGCTGGTGCATCGCTAAGCGTGACAGTACCTTTATTGTGCATTCTTTTCCAGTGGTTCATTGCATACCACGTCTTCCAACGTGATTAGGCCTTGAGCTTCATTCTGGAGACTCGCATCATAGCATTGTGAGATTTAGATGTTTGAGATGTTATTACATTTTGGTTTCCATTTTTTGTTTCATTTTCATATCTTTAGCATGTCTATTGATCATAAGATTTGCATAATTCTACAACCTTTCCTTCTTAGTGTGGAAATTTCAATGGTGAGGAGTATATAACAATTCAAACAATAAAAATGTATGACCCACATAAGTAATTGACTTAGAAACTTAAATGCTACTCAGAAACCAAAGACACACCATCAGAATGAAGGTACATTTAAAAAATACTTTGTAGTTAAAAACTGTAGCAAGTTTTATTTCTACAAATAATATCTATGCACATGAGAAAAGACATCATACAGGATTTAGAAATGCCTAAGAACTACATACCAGGTGCATAACCAATCAGCCATGACTTACAATAAAGTCCACTGGCTCCCACAGGGATACATTGAATATATGCAAATATATACAGATGGAGGAAATAAAGCCCTGCTGATTTTCAAAGACCGTAAAACTAATCCTAATGTGCAAAAATCAATGCTGCATAAAAGAGAAGTGTAACATATAAATGAAAACATTCAGGGGAAATCACCCAGTATATCATAACCACATCATCATCAATCCACATGAGTGAAAAGTTCCCCACTCTTATCAGCAGCTTAACTGGCTTCTTCAGGGAGTATAGATAAGACTTGTGTTTGTTTAAAAATAAATACATTTCTAACTGCCATTTTGTTTTACTTTTTAATTTAATTTTTTTGCTATTTATTTTTTACACTATGTGGTCTATGATTTTATGGCTTATATTGAAATTTCAATTTTACCTTGTGTTTTTTTTTAAGTACTTTTAATTGACTTTTTTAGTATGCCCTGTTAAGGACTAAGCAACGCTTTTAAGGGGATAGTGTTACAGCTTATTTTTATAGTGCTGTCCATGTAAAGAGGGTTACAATTATGTAACATACTATACATTAAATTAAGTTAATAAGACCTGAAAGACTGGTACAGAAGGGGAGAAGACCCAGTCCTCACAAGTTTACAATCTACAGGATGATGAGAAGAGACAGTAGATCGGGAGGTTGCAGCAGCTCCAGTGGTGGTGAGATGTTAATAGGGTTACTACTGGCTGTAGACAGTTCTGAAGAGATGAGTTTTCAAATCTTAAGGTTCCAAATGTTTGAGACAGTCGAACTTGTTGAGGCACTACATTCCAGAGAATGGGGGATTTTAAGGAAAAATCTTGGTAGCAATTAGGAAAAGAACATAAGAGCAGAGGAGAGAAGGTGGATTTGTGAGGACTAGAGATTATGTTTGGGAAGGTATTGGGAGATTTGTTTGGAGATGCATGGAGGAAACAGATTATGGACAGTCTTTGTTGACAGTCCTTGTTAGTAGTTTAAACTAGATTCAGTGAGGAATTGGAGTCTAGCAAATGGATAGGAAGAAGAGTAGCAAGGAGAGGTGGATTAATAAAATGTGAAGTTAAGGACAGACTGGAGGGAGAGTTGTAAGAATGTTCAGGAGGCCACAAAGAAGGATATTACAAAAGTCACGGCAGAAGATTATAAGAGTGTGTGCTATCATGTTAGTAGATTTGGGCAGCACGGTGGCTCAGTGGTTAGCACTGCAGCCTTGCAGCGCTGGAGTCCTGGGTTCGAATCCCACCCATGACAACATCTGCAAGGAGTTTGTATGTTCTCCCCGTGTTTGCGTGGGTTTCCTCTGGGAACTCCGGTTTCCTCCCACATTTCAAAAGACATACAGTTAGGGAATTTAGATTGTGAGCCCCATCGGGGACAGTGATGAAAATGTGTGCAAACTGTAAAGCGCTGTGGAATATGTTAGCGCTATATAAAAATAAAGATTATTATTATTTGTATTATTTGGGGTTGAGGAAAAGACGAGTTCTGGAAATATTTTTGAGCTGGAAGTGGCAGGAGGTGATAAGGGTTTGCTATGCTTCTATGAATGCCTAATAAAAGTAGTGTTATGCTGCTTAAAATATTTTGCCTATGTACACAGTCATTTGTATTACATACTGTATATAAAGTGTTATCAACTGATAATTTTGGGGCATCTAAAAATCTCATGTAGTAGACTATTGTTGCTTATACTTATGCAGGTGCCAGCTGTTCTTAAAGTATTTTATAGATGCCTGAAAATTATGGATAGCTTTGTGGTAATAAATACCCTCTAAACAAACTATTTTAATCAATTTTAGGTAAAGCTGTGATTACTATTTCTTGTAGGACTTTACATCAATATTAATTCTTTAACATATGTTTACGATAAAAATCACTCAATTTTCATGATTTCCTTTACTAAGTTTGTAAATGCTTAGATTGATCCCTATATACCTTTACTGCTTGTAATGGGAAGAATTCCAGTAGACAGTATGAGATTATTGCTATTTATGTAAATTATTTTACAGGAAAATTTCAAATTGAACTAAGATTTTTGGCTTTGTTTGATTCACACTTTTTATTGTATGCTGACTAATGTTAATTTAACTTTTTTTCTTTTCTCTTGCAGTTGTCCTTCAAGTATGTGGTCTTGTCCTGTATCCAATCAAATTTATTGAAACTGTCACTCTAAAAATTTACCATGAATTCAATTGGGGCTATGGCTTAGCATGGGGAGCAACAATATTTTCATTTGGAGGCGCCATACTTTACTGTTTGAACCCGAAGAATTATGAGGACTACTACTAGCTGTCTGAGGAAACAATAATGAAACAATAGATTTAATCAAGTTTTTGTACATCCCTTTTCTAGAAGACACATGGAGCATCAGAGAGTCAGCTCAGTTGATTTAATCTCCCTTTATCTTTTGGCTGCCAATAATATTGCTGGCTTAACAAGCATTCGAAAGAAAAGAAAAATAAATGAAAGCTATAAAGAATGGAATGAATGACCAATAACTCCATAGCTAATTGCTGCAATTTGTACCAATATTAACTTGTTTGTTGGATGTAAAAGAAATAACACAAAGGCGATTACAGTATAAATTGTGTAATGAAATTAATATGGCGATGGATGCCCATTTTTCTCCGGAATGCAACAGAAAGAAAATGCATAATTTAACCGTTATCATACCACTGAGGTCACTATTTTCTTGGACCAAGTTGTGTAGAAAACAAATGCTGTGAAATTACAGAGGTAGAAAAAAATAAAGTTAATGTGCAAGATGCAAAATTTATCTCCATCCTAAAGTGTTCACTAAGTAAAAGTATGCAGTTTAGCCACATTTTTCAACATCTGAAGGAACATGCATGTAATTACTAAATGAAATTCACCTTTGCACAGAGTATAAAAAAGGACATCTGTTTTCCATGAAAATATAATAAAAAATAGATTTGTGAGTTTCTTTTGAACTGTGAAAACTAGATAATGGTTAAACCTATGAGAATGCCTAGAAAGTCCTAAGTATTTTTAAGCAACCATCTTTCAAAGAAAGTATGTATTGTAGCGGAAGGATTGCCTATGAGCACTATATTAATGTACCATTTTCGTTAGATGATATTTTGCAGTATCTTAAATCCATATAGAATTTATGAACTTAGTTTATAATTACCAAACATTGCAATTTATTTCCTTAATGTTGATGAGAAGATTAGCCATTTTCATATAATTAAACCTTCAAAATGAATCCGTTCTAAGTTGATACATTAATATTCGCTTTTTTCCAGATTGACAAAATACACTTTAAATAGTTTCCAAGACAAGAATAATGCAGTGCAATGAATTAGTTGTTCTTTTTAAATCTACATTTTACATTTTGTTAACCTATGTCTCATCAAGACAAACCCTTTTTAAAACAAAGTCTACGTGATTGTGTGTCACAAACCCCCGACTATTATTAAAATGGAGAAGGAATGTAGTATCACATACCAACCAGTTAAAGAAATAGACAACTAATTATAATTATTAAATGAGCCAAATTCCATTTTTCTTGCTAGCAGCTCTTTGTAGAATGGAAGTCAATGCTGGGGACCCCCAATTGGGGGCTTGTTTTATTAAAATGTCACCAATAAAATGCGTTTAAATGCAAGAAAATGTTGATAGGCTTAGTCTATGATAAATTACTAAGTAATGTTATTAAATATAGCTTCCTTAAGGTGCAATCTATTCAATTTCTTCCAAATAATTAAAAGAACTGACTTGTCTCCTTTATCAGTATAACCTTTCATAACAAGAGCAACTCTACAATTTTGTATGTCCTACTTGAAATCAATATTTTCATATCATGTATCTAGCATTTAGCTTTCCAATCAGTAAAGGGCAAACGCACGGATATCAGCAATTTGAACTGGTTTAAGGCTGCAGACAAAAATAGTTGTTGTATATCAACATATCATACATTCAAATGTAGCAAAGTTCACATTATATGTCAAAAAATAACAGGCACAAAGAATTCTGAAAGAGAGGATTGCAACATGTGCATATCGGCATGGTTCCCAATCAAAACAACACTGGATGAAAATTGATCCACATCAATATTATTGAAAGTAGAAGCATTTTATTGTAACAAATGACAAACAAGTGCATACAGAGGGGATTATATATGGAGTTATTTATTGGACAGGTATTGATCATATTACAGATATGCAATGATAGTTATGTCTCAGCATGTCCTTCCATATCTGTCAAATACTCTTTTGTTTTTAGGTGTTTTTAACATCACTTTCTGATGGTGTAAGTTGATTGATGATTGCTATAACAAAGCGTTTCTACATTCAATTATATGGATTAGCAAACATTTTTTGATGTGTTGTTTTGGTTTGGAACATCTGAAATAAATGGGAAAGACATTAAATGGGTTTTCAGGGACTAAAATATTGATGACCTGTTATTGAAATAGGTTATGGATATTAAAGTAGTGGGGGCTGACATATGGCATCTCTACAAGTCAGCTGTTACCAGTTCCTGCTGCCATATCTACAGTTGTGGCCAAAAGTATTGACACCCCTGCAATTTTGTCAGATAATTCTCAGTTTCTTCCTGAAAATGATTGCAAACACAAATTCTTTGGTATTATTATCTTCATTTGATTTGTCTTAAATGAAAAAACACAAAAGAGAATGAAGCAAAAAGCAAAACATTGATCACACAAAACTCCAAAAATGGGCCAGACAAAAGTATTTGCACCCTCAGCCTAATACTTGGTCGCACAACCTTTAGCCAAAATAACTGCGACCAACCGCTTCCGGTAACCATCAATGAGTTTCTTACAATGCTCTGCTGGAATTTTAGACCATTCTTCTTTGGCAAACTGCTCCAGGTCCCTGATATTAGAAGGGTGTCTTCTCCAAACTGCCATTTTTAGATCTCTCCACAGGTGTTCTATGGGATTCAGGTCTGGACTCATTGCTGGCCACCTTAGAAGTCTCCAGTGCTTTCTCTCAAACCATTTTCTAGTGCTTTTTGAAGTGTGTTTTGGGTCATTGTCCTGCTGGAAGACCCATGACCTCTGAGAAAGACCCAGCTTTTTCACACTGGGCCCTACATTATGCTGCAAAATTTGTTGGTAGTCTTCACACTTCATAATGCCATGCACACGGTCAAGCAGTCTAGTGCCAGAGGCAGCAAAGCAACCTCAAAACATCAGGGAACCTCCACCATGTTTGACTGTAGGGACTGTGTTCTTTTCTTTGAATGCCTCTTTTTTTCTGCTGTAAACTCTGTTGAAGCCTTTGCCCAAAAAGCTCCACTTTTGTCTCATCTGACCAGAGAACATTCTTCCAAAATGTTTTAGGCTTTTTCAGGTAAGTTTTGGCAAACTCCAGCCTGGCTTTTTTATGTCTCGTGGTAAGAAGTGGGGTCTTCCTGGGTCTCCTACCATACAGTCCCTTTTCATTCAGACGCCGACGGATAGTATGGGTTGACACTGTTGTACCCTCGGACTGCAGGGCAGCTTGAACTTGTTTGGATGTTAGTCGAGGTTCTTTATTCAACATCCGCACAATCTTGCGTTGAAATCTCTTGTCAATTTTTCTTTTCCGTCCACATCTAGGGAGGTTAGCCACAGTGCCATGGGCTTTAAACTTCTTGATGACACTGCGCACGGTAGACACAGGAACATTCAGGTCTTTTGACATGGACTTGTAGCCTTGAGATTGCTCATGCTTCCTCACAATTTGGTTTCTCAAGTCCTCAGACAGTTCTTTGGTCTTCTTTCTTTTCTCCATGCTCAATGTGGTAGACACAAGGACACAGGACAGAGGTTGAGTCAACTTTAATCCATGTTAACTGGCTGCAAGTGTGATTTAGTTATTGCCAACACCTGTTAGGTGCCACAGGTAAGTTACAGGTGCTGTTAATTACACAAATTAGAGAAGCATCACATGATTTTTCGAACAGTGCCAATACTTTTGTCCACCCTCTTTTTTATGTTTGGTGTGGAATTATATCCAATTTGGCTGTAGGACAATTCTTTTTGTGTTTTTTCATTTAAGACAAATTAAATGAAGATAATAATAACAAAGAATTTGTGTTTGCAATCATTTTCAGGAAGAAACTGAGAATTATCTGACAGAATTGCAGGGGTGTCAATACTTTTGGCCTCAACTGTATATAGCAGAGGTGGAAAATCTTTTTTCTGCCAAGGGCCATTTGGATATTTATACCATCCATCAGGGGCTGTACAAATTGTGTGGTGACTCCACCCACAAAATGTCTTAACCCTGGCACTCGTGTCTGGACATAATCTTTCACTGCATACACATCAGAATTCAGTAGTGAACATTACATGTGCATGTGCTCACAGAGTAAGACGAAATTAATGGGCCGGCAGCCAGAAAAATACAGATGCCAACCCAAGCACCTGGGAATCTGCATGTGGACCTGATAAAATGTCATAGAGTGCTGTAAATGGCCCACGAGCTTGAAGTTCTCCACCCCTGCAATACAGTATACAGAACATGACATATCTGTACACTATGAAGTGTCTGTTTTGTGGTGGTACTGCAGCTTAGCTCATATAAAAGGGTGGTTGTGATTATGAGCTGAACTACAGTACTATTGAATACTGCTTTGTAGTTCAGATTACTTTCACAATGTACTTTCTATGGCCATGGCATATGCTAACAGCTGTTCATGGGGCTGTCAAGTGTTGAATCCCATATTCTGGTATTTAAAAACTGCATAGTAATCTTAGCCATTGGTCTTAGTATCAAACATGGGCATCAAACACCTTGGAGTATTTGGTCATCAATATCGGATCAAGGGTATTCAGCATCCAGCAGCCCCAATCAGCTGTTTGCAGGTCACACGGGTAGAAATTCACCAATGAACTGAGAGATGGATCATCAATATAATATTCCCAAATAACTTCTTTATGGAGGACCCCTTCAAATAATTAACCACTATCTTACTTCAGTAACTTATCTTTTTATTCAAGACTAATGTTGCTCATGCTTGCTACTATTTCTTAGTTTTGAAGGGAAGGATATATTAGTGGAAAATCTACTAAATTGCACTGATGTCAAAGTTTTTTGGTGTTTCCCCTAATATATGTAAGAAGAATATAAAAGGATACAGTAAAGGTCTAATTTCAAACACCCTCAGCAATAATGTCTTCTCATATATTTCAATTAAGGTCAGAACATATCAAGTCAACATACAACAAAAAAATAATACAAATTAAATGAATAAAGACATTACCCAAGCTATGGTAAATATAAGTAATGATTTCCTAGTACCATAGATGTTTGCCCTGGAATACTTTGTCTATATTAACACTGCTTTGGGCAGCACATATGCAGCACATGCACTGGGGATGCTAAACTGCCACAATACACTGATTTCTAGATCTGAGAAAATATATTTTCTCTTTTAATGTCTATTATATTAACCTTTACCAAAAATGATAAATAATTAAATTTTATTAAAAGGAACATGTGGGTGGTCTGGGACTATAAACTTTAACTGCTTGTG
The DNA here is from genome assembly GCF_039654945.1 of Dendrobates tinctorius. Classification (NCBI taxonomy): domain Eukaryota; kingdom Metazoa; phylum Chordata; class Amphibia; order Anura; family Dendrobatidae; genus Dendrobates; species Dendrobates tinctorius. The sequence continues at coordinate 12,236,331 of NW_027361833.1, read as the reverse complement.
GAACCCCCATAGAATTAACTCTTCACTGATGGTTTTGATTGTGCCATAATGGGGTAGAGAATTGACTGTCACACACAGCTTGACTCCCAACACATAACACAGAATTTATTACAATCTCTTCCTTCCTGATTGCTTTATGCGCAGCACAGCAGAGCAGCTGTGCATGCTCCCTCACTCCCTCCATACACCCATGTATCCTGTTATCACTAAGTGTAGAGAGGTAGCAGGAGATACTGGGTCCTAGGAGATTCAGTCAACTTTTCTCTACAGGCTTAAGGTTGAATTTCCACTGTTACTGGGGCTAGCTTAGCAGCTCCTTTTACAGGGAAAATATACATAAAAAAGTATTAGTATGTTAAAGTGCCTCACAAAATATTTTTTAGACCCTGTGGGGTGCACACTGTGTAGAATAAATCCATTAAATAAATATATTTAAAAAAGCAAGAAAAATAAATAAAGCTAAAATATATATAAAAAAACATTTTAAAACGGCTAGTCCAAATATTTGTTTCTAGTCACACACCAGTCCCCCAAAAAAATCTGTCCAAAATTTTAAAATAATTTTAATACATTAACCCCCAAGGAAGTCCACGCAAAATGCGCATCGAGATCTGTGGGTTACACATTTATCCCATATGTTCTATTAAGTACCCTCTAATGAATAAGCACAGAATATTTTTTTATATTTTGGTTATTATATGGTACAATATGAATTCCTAAAGATATACAGAGACTACAGAAATAAATGTAAATCAAAGAGAGCACATACAGCGAACTTGACTTTAGTTTCATATAATTAGCGTTTATTTTTGTGCCTGTAATGCATATTAAAAATACTAAATTCTATTTGTAGGACTGTCAAATAGAAGAATGTTTATTTTTTATGAAGGATATTTAGTGGGAAAAAAAGCTAAAAGGTGAAAGTAAAGAATAAGAATACAATTTAGTCTACAGTGAATATGTAATTATTGTACTCAACTTTCTTAACTTTAAGAACTTTATCAACTGTTGCATACACACTGCATATTCCCAGTGGATTTCACACCATTCATTTTTATGATTTAATATGTTTAGTTGTTGACAAATGTTTAAAATAATTATAATTGTACATTACATCTATGGTTGAAACCTCTGGTGACATAAAAACCCTATTAAAGGGCTTGTACTATTCTCTGACAAAGTTTACCAACTACCAGCTGGTTGAGATTGGAAAACCCTTTAATCTATGTAGTTTAAGTTGAGAATGATAACATTTAAATGGGTTATTTTGGAATTCAGTCAGCCTAGTTGAGGGACTAACATTCTGTAACATGTTGTGCATTCATTTGATCCAAGGGTTCCAGGCAACATAGACTACTTGGCGCCTTTGCAGAATGTGCATCCATGGATGTGATATCAGGCATAAATTTATCTAATTGTGGTCCTATATATATCCTAACAAGCCTATTGCACATTAAAATTAGATTTGTGGATTTCCATTGAACAAATCAATTGAACTTAAGTAATTTTATCTTCTTAAAAAGTTTTGCAATAAGCTTTATGCACAATTATTAATACCTAATATATAGATATACCTCACTAATTCAATATTTTACTTAAATATTTTTAACATTGGTATCACTGTAAAGGCACTTTAGAGAAGGAACATAGCAACACTATAGAAATAAATCAGATGTTATGAACCATTATAAGAAAACTGTAGATATGGGATGAATACAGTACATAATACCAGATAGAACAAAGATAACCCTTATCACAAGATATATGGACTAATTATGACCCATTTCCAAGAATTCTGGAAAAATGCATTAATATAAAACGACTGCAAATGGAAAAGGGTTGTAAAGATGATAAATATGTGTAAAATATGTCAGATCTTTAGTAAGTAGTAAATATATTACATACTTTAGCCATGTTTCTCCATGGCATTCTTTACTATTTTAGCTTCACAATTATTACATTAAACTGTTTGGAATTTAATGAACCACAGTCAATTTACCTCTCTTCTTGGTTAACATTACTATATTTTTATATGTTTTTATTGTAATTTGTCTTGTGCTCATTGTTTACTTACACGGAGTTGATTTATTTATCTTTTTACTACTTACTGTCTTAGAGTGAATTTCAACTCCATTACACAAGAGGATATAGAGCTTTTATGAATACCCTAAAATTTCACCATAAATAAAACTATAAAATATGCTGTTATTAAAAGTTCGCGGCATCATTCACTTAAATACTTGTAGCACTACTGTGTATCATTTGTTATGAAAAAAAAAATATTTATAAATTATTCATTATATCTGGTACATTTACTTAGTTTTTAAAGTAATATGGTACTTACAAAAATGATGAACTAAAGTTAAGCTTGTTTTTTAAACTTTGATTTATTCTTTGTGAAATATAGTCGAATAAATAAGGGTAAATAGGTATTTGGAAAAGTAGTAATTGTTGCTTTAAATTTAAGAAAGTTAGATAGTATGCAAAAGGGTGGCAGTTGAAGCACCCTTGTAACTACTGTTGTATCTTGACCATTCAGCCACTGTATGTTATACATTAGATTAGCTGTATGCTTCATTGTAACTTTTCCAGTTGGTATGTTTATCGGTCTTGTTTTTTGTTTTTGACCTGAAATACTTTCTAGAGTTTAAAAAGCATCACATTCTTAATTAGTGTTATACAATAAATCCAGATTGTCACAAGAATGACGGCCATCAGGGCTTCATTATTGATTCCAATTTCTATGGCTAAACATGTTTATGTGCCAGTATTGCATATCCTGCTTTAAACTCTTGCACAACCAAGTTACATTTTTGTACAAATAAAAAATTATAGAGAAGATTATGTGTTTAAAACATGATATATATATACGGAATAGCATGTGACTGTATAATATTAAACATGCAATGAACTGACTGGTAAGTGAAGTCCAATCTTATAGCTAGCAATGTAATTTATTCAGACTGTATTTTTGTACAAAACTGTACACACTAACCTATTGCCTCTGTGTTCTTTTAATGCCTAATACTGTGCCTAGAGATTTCATTTCTGTCTATAAAATAAAATATATTTCAAGCTGATAATTTGTGGATTTTTTTTCTTTTGAATGGAATTTCCCACTAATAGAAATATATCTAAAAATTTGAAATCTGTTGGCATAAAATGACTATTCAAATCAAGCCCAGGCACTTGGTGAATCTTTGGTGTGGTTGAGCACCTTCCAAACTACTTGTTTTCCCATTTATCTGAAGGTGCACTGAAAAATTTGGCTGTACAGTGGGTACGGAAAGTATTCACACCTCTTTAAATTTTTCACTCTTTGTTTCATTGCAGCCATTTGGTAAATTCAAAAAAGTAAAAATTTTTCTCTCATTAATGTACACTAAGCACCCCATCTTGACTGAAAAAAACAGAAATGTAGACATTTTTGCAAATTTATTAAAAAAGAAAAACTGAAATATCACATGGTCATAAGTATTTAGACCCTTTGCTCAGACACTCATATTTAAGTCACATGCTGTCCATTTCCTTGGGATCCGCCTTGAGATGTTCTACTCCTTCATTGGAATCCAGCTGAGTTTAATTAAACTGATAGGACTTGATTTGTAAAGGCACACACCTGTCTATATAAGACCTCACAGCTTACAGTGCATGTCAGAACAAATGATAATCATGAGGTCAAGAATTTCTGCAGTACTCAAGGTTCCTAAGAACACAGTGGCCTCTAGAATCCTTAAATGGAAGAAGTTTGGGACCACCAGAAGTCTTCCTAGACCTGGCCATCCAGCCAAACTGAGCAATCGTGGGATAAGAGCCTTGATTAGAGAGGTGAAGAAGAAACCCACGATCACTTTGGCTGAGCTCCACAGATGCAGTAGGGAGATGGGAGAGAGTTCCACAAAGCCAACTATCACTGCAGCCCTCCATCAGTCGGGCTTTTATGGCAGAGTGGCTCCACGGAAGCCTCTCAGTTCCAGACATATGAAAGCCCGCATAGAGTTTGCTAAAAAACACATGAAGGACTCCCAGACTATGAGAAATAAAATTCTCTGGTCTGATGAGACAAATATAGAGCTTTTTGGGGATAATACTATACGGTATGAAAGGAGAAAACCAGGCATAGCTCATCACCTGCCCCACACAATCTCAACAGTGAATCATGGTGGTGGCAGCATCATGCTATGGAGGTGTTTTTCAGCTGCAGAGACAGAACGACTGGTTGCAATTGAAGGAAACATGAATTCAGCCAAGGACAGAGATATCCTGGATGAAAACCTCTTCCAGAGTGCTCTGGACCTCAGACTTTGCTGAAGGTTCACCTTCCAACAAGACAATGACCATAAGCACACAGCTAAAATAACAAAGGAGTGGCTTCAGAAAAACTCTGACCATTCTTTACTGGGCCAGCCAGAGCCCTGATCTAATCCCAATTGAGCATCTCTGGAAAGATCTGATAATGGCTGTGCACCAACGTTCACCATCCAACCTGATGGAACTGGAAAGCATCTGCAAGGAAGAATCCCCAAATCCAGGTGTGAAAAACTTGTTGCAATGGCTGCACTGGCTCAAAAGTGTGCTTCTACTCAATACTGAGCAAAGGTTCTGAATTCTTATCACTATGTGATATTTCAGTTTTTCTTTTTTAACAAATTTGCAAAAATTTCTACATTTCTGTTTTTTTCAGTCAAGATGGGATGCAGAGTGTACATTGATGAGAAAAAAATGAACATTTTTGAATTTCCCAAATGACTGCAATGAAATAAAGAGTGAAATATTTAAAGAGGTCTGATACTTTCCGTACCTACTGTATCAAGATTGCACTGATTAACTGCTTGGTTTGAGCAGTTACTTTAAGATTGCTAAATAGATCTTGTAAAGTTTCCTGTATCTACTTCAATAAATGCCTCCAAAAAAAGTTTTCAGAGTACCATTGCCCCATGCCCAGCCTTTGTATTGCATGTGCCCTTATTGTGCTAGGTGTAGTCTCTATTCTGTGCTCCATTCTGCCTATCCAGTGTAAACATCATTTCACTGCCATCCTGAAAGATTTTGCTATGAACCCAAATACACACACAAATAGAAATAAAGTCAGTGCACTGACAAAAGTTACAGAAAATGGTGACAAAGCAGCAATAAGCAGCGTGTGACACACTACATGCCTACGTTTTCTGAATACAACCAGAAAGTAAAGGCAGCAATGGGAAAACTAGAGAAATAGAAAATAAGGCACTTGTTTAAAAAAATAAGTGCAATTGGATTGATTTTTAAATATATGACCACTGTTTCTATCTAAAGGTTATAATTTGTGGGGTAGCCCTTTTAAGTGCATATTATTTACAAGGTTTCCCAATTTTTTTATTTTACATTATCATATTAGATATTCTTTAAATGAAAATATTCTAAGATGAGAAAATATCATTTTAAAGGGGTTGTCTGGTTTCTTGAAGAAAGTCTGCAGTCACTCTATGAGGCCGCAGATTTCTGGATTATTATAATGTGCGTACTGCATGCTATCAGAATTCTCCCGAGATGAATGTTGAGAGTTGTAAGAGACATAAGATTATGCCCATAGCAAATTGGACAAGTTCTTGCTGCTGGTCAAGTCTGCTGACCCAGAAGTGCATGGGATTATGGCTCAGCATATGTGATAGACAAAGGACACATTATAGGTACAATTAGTCCTGGCTGTTCAGCCAGTAAGTTTCTGCTGATATGTGTAGGGTTGGTGCAATGGCAAATAAAACATCTGGTCCATGATGCCAAATATACTGTAGTAATGTCTTCTAGTCTTGGTGCTGGCATAGGTGGGAGAGCAGTGATTCTAAGTGTAGAGTGGTCTTTTAGCCTGCCTGCATAATTGATAGGTATCTGCCATGGAGGGAACATATCTTACAGTGATAATTCAATTTGGATTTCCGTTCCTTTAGAGTCCCCAACTCCCCAGGGCAGCAATGAACATATACAAGTTGCTGTTCTTTTTCCTTCCCTTAGTGTATCCCAGTTTGTGCTTTTTCCAAGATAAATATGATATTTATTTAAGAAAAATATTTAAAATATTTTACATGGAGATCATTCACCATTCAGGGAGCATGAGTTACTTTGTTCAAACTGTTACAGACATTTGTGTTCATGAAAATGGCCAGTTGTGGTTGATGGGAAGCAATTAGGGTTGATCGAATAGCTTTGGTTAGGTGCTTTTCCAAATAGCTATCGCCCTTCACGAATAGCTGCCTTGGGAACCTGGATACCTGGATCTCTCACGATAATCAGCTGTTTGGGGCCACAGCTGCATGTGTCACAACTGTGTGACAGTCACAACACATGTATGGATAGTCTGTCTGTTGAGACTGTCACACAGATGTAATACATGCTGCTGCGGCACCAAACAGCTGATCGGGAGCGCTCCAGGTATCCAGGTTCCCGTGGCAGCTATCTGGGAAGGGCTATAGCTATTCAGATAAGCACCTATCCAAAGCTATTGACTCATCCCTAGGAGAAATCCATGGGAGACTTTCTTCTTGATGCACAACAGCAACTTGTTAACTGTATAGCTTTCAAGCACTAAAATTACTTGACATCACTTTACCTTTCATAAACAAAAAGAATAACGGTGGTGTGGGAAATCAACACTGTGCCCTGTGGTTGTTGGTAATGGTATCATTTCTGAGGAAGAGGATGCAGGATATTAAGATAACTGCTGTCTAGCAATAGAAAAAGATGAAGCTCTTGGTCGTGGAGGCTTCATCTTGTGTCCTCGTTATTGTGGAGCATCACTGTTTCTCAAAACAATCACCCAGTGGGCCATTTAACTCATGTATTCTCCCTGTTTCCATTTTCTTCCACTTCTTTGACACAAAATCAGAGATGGGTATGTGAAGTATGTTGGCAAAGGAGAAGGAAGAGTATGCGGAGTACGACAATCATCAGTGGTAAACGACATCAATGTTGATGATGTTACTGATTAGGTACTACCTGAGGATGTTGCCTGGCCAACAGGAAAATCAGTGTGAGGAGTAGGGATAGGGGGACAACCTTTTTTACTTTTCCCACATGAGCAAGGGATGTCATTTCATGTGCTGATGGAGAGTTGTAGTTACTAGTCTATAAGAGACTGGATGTCTATAACTTATTTTCCTCCTGAAGAGCCTGTTGTTCCTCAGTTGGCAGATTGCAAAACAATTCCTGCACCCAAGATTCCCAAATGTATGACTCACCTCCACCATTACTGGAGCTCTCAGTAACTGTTAAGTCTCCTCCACCAACAACTTATGTGGCATCACTTACTCCTGAGTAGAGATGAGTTAACCCGAACAGTAATTGAACTGTAACTGCTGAACTCCGAACAAGGCCTTCTCCCGTAAATCCATTTTAGTGTTCAGAGTTCAGATGGAGAAAGAGAGAGTCTGTGGAGGTGCTTTGCTTCCATTAGCAGCATCATAGCCCTTATTATGACAATTTTACAGATCTTTTACAGCACTATTTGTGCCCCATTGATTTCTATGGAGTTCAGGTTCAAGTTCGGGTAGAATTCTGGAACCCGAACCGAACATTGGACTGAAGCTTGTTCAAACCTGACAAACCTGAACATCCATGGGTCTGCTCATCCCTACTCCTGAGCTAACAGCAGAAGTAGCAATATTATCACCTGAAGACTTTTTAGCCACATGTGGCTTGTGGTGTGTATTGCCGAGACAAACACACTCCCATCTCTACTGCACACTATATGTTTGGTCTGGTCTACCACAGAATCATCATCTCTCACTTTGCTGACAGCTGCCTCTATGTAAAAAATGTTCTGAAGTCCTTGTCCCTAACCCTTTCCTACCTGATTCCCACTTTGAGGTTTACCATCAAGACTTGCAGATACAGCAACCCTGCTAGGCATTTGAATCATTTCCATGTCATTGGAGTACAAATGCTATCTGTTCGTCTGTTCCAAATAAATTATTTAGTTTCAACAGTTTTATTGAAATGAAAGCATCATTTAACATGAGATACATTCATATTAAAGTACAAGGATCCCCTCACAGGGGGAAATACATAGAAAAAAGGCACTTAAGGTTATACAGCATCCTTGACTACAAAATCTTCGCTTAGAATATGTGTACAAAAACAATTATAACACAACTAAGTTAGACTTAATGGGATGGGGAGGGAAAGTGGGGGGTTCAAAGTGAGTGTCGATAATGCGAGATACACAAATGGGGGGCGCCAGTGTACCTGTTTCAGAGTCTCTAATTGTAAGGAGCTGCTACCATGGCAATATATTATATAGATAAAGATATCATTTTGGAAAGATCATCGTCTTTATGTGCCTGAATCCAAGGGTCCCAGATACCTCGGAAGTTATCAAAAGAATCAGATCTAATAGCTTCTATTTTCTCGTATAACATTATCAAATTGACCCTATTCTTCACCTGTGTTAAAGAGAGTGCACTGGTTTTCCATCTGCTAGCTATGTGCTTTCTCATCGCCATAGCAATAAAATCGACGAGATGGCAAGTTTTATTGCTGGCATTGGTTGGTCTGTCCCCCAGCAGAAGAACTGACGGTGACAGAGGTAGTTTCCTACCCAATATATTATCAATTAATTTTACTACATCTTTCCACAGTGACTTTACTATCGGACATGTCCACCAAATAAGGAGAGTGTCTCCATCGTCAGTGCACCCTCTAAAACAATTGCCAGGGACTGAATGGTAAATATTGTGCAGGAAGCTAGGTACATAGTGTATTCTAAAGAATAATTTAAGAGCTGTCTCAGTAAGTGAAACTTGATTACTACCCCTCATTATATTTTCATAACACCTGAACCACCTTTGAGATGTGAGGGAGATTCGAAGATCTGCCTCCCATTGTTCCATGGTCTTCCATTTCTAGCCATCCCTGAGTTTGTTAAATATAGAATAAAGATGAGATATGAGACCATTGCCCAATGGGTCATATAGACATTTTAATTTGTACGTTGTAGGTTGTACGTTTGAAGAACCAACCGTTAGGCTTTGCAGAAAATGAAAAATTTGTTCAAGTCGGAATGTCTCAGACCTCGGGACTTGATATTTTGCTATGAACTCTTGTTTTGACATTAGCTTAAAGTGGGTAGTTAGATTTTGTAGCCTAGTTACCTTATTCTGCTGCCACCATACATGATTTCGAGATGTAACTCCTGGCGGGAACATGGGATTATTAAACAGGTTCAGGAGAGGAGAGGGATGAGACTGCAACACAAGTTGGAATCTATTCCCTCTCCAGATTCGTGGGGAGTGAAAGGTATATGGAGAATGTAGAGCCAGATCTTTCGGTAAAGGCCCCGTGGCCCAAATTAGACTCACCAAGGAGTAAGGTGCTATTTGGGAGTTTTCTATTTGTGGCCATATGGGTGTGTGTTGTTCCGCGTTTACCCCTGACAGCTGGGCGATCTGAGCTGTCTATAAATATCTAAAGGGCTGTCACATTGTAGAAGGATCAACTTTATTCTCATTTGCACAAGGAAAGACTAGAAGCAATGGGATAAAACTGAATGGGAGGAGACACAGATTAGATATTAGAAAAAACTTTTTGACAGTTAGAGTGATCAATGAGTGGAACAAGCTGCCACGAGAAGTGGTGAGTTCTCCTTCAATGGAAGTCTTCAAACAGAGGCTGGACAGACATCTGACTGGGATGATTTAGCGAATCCTGCTTTGAGCAGGGGGTTGGACCAGATGGCCCAGGAGGTCCCTTCCAACTCTACAATTCTATGATTCTATGATAATAGAGAGTAAAGTTTGGTAGCGAAACTCCTCCCTGTCTAAACAGTATTTGCTGGGAGATGCAGGACTTTTTATTATTCCAGATAAAACGTACCATGTGCAAATGTATCAATTTGAATGTCATCAGAGGTATTGAAATAGGCAAGGATTGGAACAGAAATAGAAATTGAGGTAAAGTAACCATTTTAATCGAGTGCACCCTTCCCAAAAAGAAAAGAGATGGGGAGGACCATTTTGACAAAGATTGCGTTAGTTTTTGGAGGAGGGGAGTATAATTATATTTAAATAGTGTGGATTTAGATAATGTAAGGTTAATTCCTAGGTATGCGTGGGAATAGATAGCTCAGCTGGGATCTTTGCTTTGGCACAAGCGTGTGGCTATGGAGTCACTTCAGCAGACTAGCAAGTTCCACATGAATATGGACACGGCATATTTATTGTGCACACTGGTTATTCAAAGTTACACATGCCAAACATGAAATAAAACATCTAAGGCCATCTGGCCACTAACTAACAATAGCAGGCTAACTACAAAATAAACCTACATAACAACAAAGAAGTCCATGTAATCTTACTGTGTCAGCTCCCAGCTCAGCAGAAGATATAGACCGAGAGATCCCAGCTCCTCCTGATTATATCAGCTGGACCAGTCAGGAAATCAAAACCTGGATTGAATTAGTGGAGGGGGAACTACCAGTCCTTTCCATGCTGATCACTAAGGAAACCAGGACTGGATTACAGTGAAATAAACTGGCTTCATCATCAGTACAGGGAGACATATGAAATGAAACGGGGAGAAATATACCTGTTTTCTAGTACCTCTCCCCTTGGCACCTCACACACCCCCCTCCTCTGTTTGAGCCCGTGGGGTCGGACACGATGAGTCACCAAGCAGTGCGTTCTAGACAACGCATCTGCATTTCTGTGCGCTGTGCCCGCCCTGTGCTCAACGGAAAATTTAAACCCTTGTAATGCTAAGAACCAGCGTGTCACCCGCGCATTGCCCTCTTTTGCCTGGGACATCCACGTTAGGGGCGAATGGTCTGTCACTAGCCTAAACTGGCAACCTAGTAAATAATAGCGCAAGGTGCACAGGGCCCATTTCACAGCCAGGGCTTCCCGCTCAACTACACTGTAGTTCTTTTTTGCTCTTGTAAGCTTTCTGCTTAGATAGGCCACTGGGTGTTCCTCGCCATTTACTTCTTGAGACAAAACCGCGCCAAGGCCCACCCCAGAGGCGTCCGTTTGGACAATAAACTCCCATTTAAAGTCTGGTGCAACCAACATTGGTTGGTCACAGAGGACTGTTTTCAATCGTCGAAAGGCTTCCTCTGCTTCTGCGTTCCCTTTATTGTGACAGATTTCGACCCCTTAGTAAGATCTGTGAGAGGAGCTGCGATGGTCGCAAAATGTTTGATGAACCGCCTATAATAACCAACGATCCCTAAAAAAGCTACAACCTGGTTTTTGGTTACCGGTCGTGGCCAATTTTGAATAGCGTCCACTTTATTGACTTGAGGCTTCACGACGCCTCTCCCTATGCTATATCCCAGATAGCGAGCCTCTTCCAATCCCAATGTACATTTCTTGGGATTGGCAGTCAACCCAGCTGTTTTTAGAGAGACTAAGACGGCTTGTACTTTTGACAAATGCGAGTCCCAGTCATCGCTAAAGATAATGATGTCGTCCACGTATGCGGACGCATACCGGCCATGGGGTTTCAGGACAATATCCATTAGACGTTGGAAGGTGGCTGCCGCACCATGCAACCCAAATGGCATATCTCGGTACTGGAATAATCCCTGGGGCGTAACAAAGGCAGTTTTCTCTTTGGCTAATTCTGTGAGGGGAATCTGCCAATAACCTTTTGTTAAGTCAATAGTGGATATGTACCTGGCCGAACCCAGTCTCTCTATCAGTTCATCGACTCTTGGCATCGGGTAGGCATCGAATTTCGATATTTCATTTACTTTTCGAAAATCGTTACAAAATCGGATAGTCCCATCGGGTTTGGGCATCAGTACGATAGGGCTAGCCCAATCACTTCGGGACTCCTCAATGACCCCGAGCTCTAACATCTTCTTCACTTCCTGGCCAATGGCTTGTCTCCGAGCCTCCGGAATTCGATATGGTTTTAGCCGTACCCGCGCCTGTGGATCAGTAACAATTTCATGTTTAATTAGGTGAGTCCGGCCAGGAAGTTCCGAGAAAACATCTGCATTCCTCTGTATGAACTCCCTGGTCTCTCGTTTTTGGCTTTCGGATAGTGTGTCTGCAATACCCACCTCTGGCGGAGCTACCTGGGGGTCCTTTACCTTAGAAGGTGGTGCCCCTCGAGGCCCATCCTCAAGGGCAGCTCCTGCCACTAGACTCTCCCTGTCCTGCCAGGCCTTAAGCAAGTTTATGTGGTATATTTGTTCGGGCTTTCTCTTGTCTGGTTGGTGTATTTTATAATTTACTTCACCTATTCGTTCCAGCACTTCGTATAGTCCCTGCCATTTCGCAAGATATGTATTTTCTACGGTAGGTACCAATACCAACACCCTGTCTCCGGGTTGAAAGACTCGTGTTTTAGCCGCTCGGTTGTATACCGTGCTTTGGGCATGTTGTGCGCGCTCTAAACACTCCTTAACTATAGGCATAACTGCTGCAATTCGGTCCTGCATAAGTGTTATGTGTTCAATTACACTGCGATAAGGAGTCACCTCTTGTTCCCAAGTCTCCTTGGCAATATCTAACAGGCCTCTAGGACACGGCCCATAAACCAACTCAAAAGGTGAAAAGCTTGTGGAGGATTGGGGTACCTCACGTATAGCGAACAGGAGGTATGGTAGTAGGGCATCCCAATCTCTCTCGTCCTTATCCACCACCCTTTTCAACATTCCCTTTAGGGTTTTGTTAAAGCGCTCCACCAAACTGTCAGTCTGGGGGTGATATACTGAGGTACGCAAATGGGAGATTTTTAGCAGTTTACATAAATCCTTAAGTATACGAGACATATAGGGGGTCCCTTGATCCGTAAGTATCTCTTTTGGAATGCCGGTGTGGGAAAACATATTAACCAGCTCCTTTGAAATTGATTTCGCATTGGCATTCCGCAAGGGCACTGCTTCGGGATAACGCGTGGCATAATCCAATTCTACCAAAATGTACTGATGACCCCTGGCAGATTTAACTAACGGACCAACTATATCCATTGCTATCCTCTCGAAGGGCACCTCTATTATTGGTAAGGGCACTAAGGGGCTTCTAAAATGTGACATAGGTGCGGTCAATTGACACGTAGGACATGACCGACAGTACTGGGTCACGTCTCCCACTAGACCCGGCCAAAAGAAACGTTGCAGAATACGGTGTTTTGTCTTTTTTACCGCCAGGTGCCCTCCCAAGGGATGTTTATGTGCCAACTCCAAAACTACCTGGCGAAAGGACTTAGGTACCACTAGTTGTTCTACCACCACTCCTCGCACCTTGTCTATGTGATATAGCATATCCTGCTGCACTGCCATGCGTGAGAACTCGTTTTGAGCCCCTGGGTACAATGGTCTTCCCTCGGAGACCTTCACGTTTTCCCACGCCCTTGCTAGAGTAGGATCCTGGTGCTGAGCGTTCCCCAACTTACCATGGGCCACCTCAAGATCAGGCATTTCTAAAACATCCTCTAGCTGGTCTGCCTCGCCTGCATACACAGCCAGAGGAGAGTCCACAGATTCTAGTAATTCCTCTGAGATGGGTTCTCCGTCGTCTTGCTGCAATGGTTCAGGAGCTAGCTCCGGAGTACCGTCTTCAGCTAGAGGGTTCATGCCACTTTTGAAGTTCCACAAGTCCCAAAATAAGGGAAAGTCTCTACCCAGGATTACATTGTGTCCCATAGACTTTATGACTGCCGCCTGATGTCTTTTGGTCCCTACTGGCATGGCAAGAGTAACCCAGGCAGTGGGGTAGTTCTTAGTATCCCCATGGATGCAACTAATGCCCACGGTTAAGTTCGTTAGGGCGCTAGAGTCCACCAAACTGGCATGTACCAAAGTTACTTGACTGCCGGAATCCAAGACGGTATTCACACTATAACCGTCAACTTCGACGTGGCACACGTGTTGTTCATTTCCCGTGAGGGTCTCTGCCACACAGACTGACTGCACATATAACGAAAGACGCCTCATAGCGTTACAGTCCATTGGCTCTGTAGTCTTTGGGCAGTTAGCTGCTACATGGCCAAGCCCGCGACATCGCCAACATTGTATAGGCTCTTGCCTCCTCGATGGAGATCCCAGACGAGGTCTGCTGGCTTGCTGTGAGCCCGTACCACCTCCATAGTCCTTTGTAGGTCTGCTACCCTTCATTGTGACGTTCTCTCCTTTTGAAGATGAAGTAGGTTTCGCAGGACTCTCCAGCGATTTCTTGGTGAGCCAGTGGGGTGCTAATGTCCCTTGGAGTAGGCTTTCAGAAGCATTGTAGCGTACGACCATATTCACCAACTGGTCAGCGGTAGTTGGGTCACCCTGTCCAACCCACCTCTGGATCTTAGTGGGTAAGGACCGCAGGTACTTGTCTAGAACAACACGCTCCACCATCTGTGCGGACGTCAAAGCCTCTGGTTGCAGCCATTTTTTTACTAGATGGATGAGATCATGCATTTGTGAGTGGGCTGGCTGATGCTCCACAAAAGTCCACAAATGCACCCTCTGTGCCCGTACATACGTTTTTACTCCCAGCCTGCCAGGATTTCGCCTTTGAGCTTGATATAGTCCATAGCATCCGCTCCACTCAGATCATAATAGGCCTTTTGTGGATCTCCACTCAGAAATGGAGCAACTACCTCAGCCCATCTTTCCAGCGGTAAGTGCTCACGTTCTGCAATACGTTCGAACACGGTGAGGTATGCTTCCACATCATCGTCTGCGGTCATTTTAAGCAAAGTCTTCTGTATGGCTTTCTGCGGACTAGCAGCGCTTTGTGCACGGTCCCCCTCATCTCGGGGATGCCGAGCCAAGGCCTGTTTTATTGCCTCCAACTGCTCTTGCTGCATCTGGTGTTGCTGCTCCAGAGCCTTCTGGAAGCAAGTATTAGTCTGCTGTTGTTGCACATTTGCTTGCAATAACTGCTTCACTAGTTCCTCCATATTACTGGACTCTTGGCTCTTCAAAAGCGCAGAAGCTTTCAGCCAGGACATACACAGCGTTTTCTCTGCAGTCACCGTCCAGGAGCCACAATTGCCCGCATTCGAAACACCATTTGTGGGAATAGATAGCTCAGCTGGGATCTTTGCTTTGGCACAAGCGTGTGGCTATGGAGTCACTTCAGCAGACTAGCAAGTTCCACATGAATATGGACATGGCATATTTATTGTGCACACTGGTTATTCAAAGTTACACATGCCAAACATGAAATAAAACATCTAAGGCCGTCTGGCCACTAACTAACAATAGCAGGCTAACTACAAAATAAACCTACATAACAACAAAGAAGTCCATGTAATCTTACTGTGTCAGCTCCCAGCTCAGCAGACGAGATAGACTGAGAGATCCCAGCTCCTCCTGATTATATCAGCTGGACCAGTCAGGAAACCAAAACCTGGATTGAATTAGTGGAGGGGGAACTACCAGTCCTTTCCATGCTGATCACTAAGGAAACCAGGACTGGATTACAGTGAAATAAACTGGCTTCATCATCAGTACAGGGAGACATATGAAATGAAACGGGGAGAAATATACCTGTTTTCTAGTACCTCTCCCCTTGGCACCTCACATACAGTGGGGCAAAAAAGTATTTAGTCAGTCAGCAATAGTGCAAGTTCCACCACTTAAAAAGATGAGAGGCGTCTGTAATTTACATCATAGGTAGACCTCAACTATGGGAGAAAAACTGAGAAAAAAAAATCCAGAAAATCACATTGTCTGTTTTTTTTTCATTTTATTTGCATATTATGGTGGAAAATAAGTATTTGGTCAGAAACAAGCAATCAAGATTTCTGGCTCTCACAGACCTGTAACTTCTTCTTTAAGAGTCTCCTCTTTCCTCCACTCATTACCTGTAGTAATGGCACCTGTTTAAACTTGTTATCAGTATAAAAAAAACACCTGTGCACACCCTCAAACAGTCTGACTCCAAACTCCACTATGGTGAAGATCAAAGAGCTGTCAAAGGACACCAGAAACAAAATTGTAGCCCTGCACCAGGCTGGGAAGACTGAATCTGCAATAGCCAACCAGCTTGGAGTGAAGAAATCAACTGTGGGAGCAATAATTAGAAAATGGAAGACATACAAGACCACTGATAATCTCCCTCGATCTGGTGCTCCACGCAAAATCCCACCCCGTGGGGTCAGAATTATCACAAGAACGGTGAGCAAAAATCCCAGAACCACGCGGGGGGACCTAGTGAATGAACTGCAGAGAGCTGGGACCAATGTAACAAGGCCTACCATAAGTAACACACTACGCCACCATGGACTCAGATCCTGCAGTGCCAGACGTGTCCCACTGCTTAAGCCTGTACATGTCCGGGCCCGTCTGAAGTTTGATAGAGAGCATTTGGATGATCCAGAGGAGTTTTGGGAGAATGTCCTATGGTCTGATGAAACCAAACTGGAACTGTTTGGTAGAAACACAACTTGTCGTGTTTGGAGGAAAAAGAATACTGAGTTGCATCCATCAAACACCATACCTACTGTAAAGCATGGTGGTGGAAACATCATGCTTTGGGGCTGTTTCTCTGCAAAGGGGCCAGGACGACAGATCCGGGTACATGAAAGAATGAATGGGGCCATGTATCGTGAGATTTTGAGTGCAAACCTCCTTCCATCAGCAAGGGCATTGAAGATGAAACGTGGCTGGGTCTTTCAACATGACAATGATCCAAAGCACACCGCCAGGGCAATGAAGGAGTGGCTTCGTAAGAAGCATTTCAAGGTCCTGGAGTGGCCTAGCCAGTCTCCAGATCTCAACCCTATAGAAAACCTTTGGAGGGAGTTGAAATTCCGGGGTTGCCAAGCGAAAAGCCAAAAACATCACTGCTCTAGAGGAGATCTGCATGGAGGAATGGGCCAACATACCAACAACAGTGTGTGGCAACCTTGTGAAGACTTACAGAAAACGTTTGACCTCTGTCATTGCCAACAAAGGATATATCACAAAGTATGAGATTAAATTTTGTTTCTGACCAAATACTTATTTTCCACCATAATATGCAAATAAAATGAAAAAAAAACAGACAATGTGATCTTCTGGATTTTTTTTTCTCAGTTTGTCTCCCATAGTTGAGGTCTACCTATGATGTAAATTACAGACGCCTCTCATCTTTTTAAGTGGTGGAACTTGCACTATTGCTGACTGACTAAATACTTTTTTGCCCCACTGTATGTAATATAATGTTTTGCATGTCGGAAATGAAAGTTCTCTACTATTGAGCTTTGTTCAGCAGGAGGGGTGTTCAGAAAAATAATCTCTGATTTATTGATATTGACCTTTAAGCCTGAGATTTCCTCAAAGGATTTAAGTGTATTTAAAAGATTAGGTAGGGATATATGGGGATTTGTCAAAGTCAAAAGAAGGTCGTCGGCAAAACAGACTGACCCTGAATTCATGTCTACCTATTGTTTGGCCTGTGATATTGGGGTGAAGACGGATCTTCTGCGCCAGTGGCTCCATCACCAAAGCGAATAGGGCTGGAGATAGGGGCCACCCTTGCCTGGTTCCTCTGCTGATAATTATTGGCTCTGGAGTGGTCGAAGGTAATTTTAAATAAGCAACCGGGGTATTATATAGAAGTTTAAGTAAATCGATTCATTGTTGTGAAATCCCCACTTTACGCAAGATATTAAACATGTATGTCCAAGAGACTTTATCGAAAGCTGTTTCTATATCTAAAGCTATCAAAGTTAAGGGGGTTTTACGTTTGTTGGCATTATGTATGAGGTTTAGGTTTTTACGGATATTATCTGGGGCTTGTCTAGTTGGGATGAATCCAACCTGATCTTTATGGACAAGACCAGGCAGACATTTATTAATTCTATTGGCTATTATGGAGGATAAAATCTTGAGGTCCACGTACAAAAGTGATATTGACCTGTAGTTTTTTGTGAGCAATGGGTCTCTCCCTTGTTATGGGATGACAGTGATATGCGCCGTATAGAATTCCGGCGGCATTGTTTGGCCAGTTAGCATATTATTGCAATATGTTTGTATTTGCTTTAACAAAATATTTGAAAACTTTTTATAGTATAATGCGGTCAGCCCATCGGGACCCGGAGCCTTCACAGCTTTTAGATGATTTATAGTAGATGTGATTTCCTCTTCAGTGATAGGAGAATGCAATGTAGCAGCGTAAGCCGGAGTTATGGAAGGTAGTGGTACATTAGTTAGGAAGTCATCCAATTTGGGCAATGAAAAATTCATGCTATCAGTGTATAGTTTTTGATAATAAGTTTTAAATATTTTGCAGATTTTGTTCGGGTTAAAAGTAGTTTGGGACTGTTCGTCTTTTATGGAGAAGATAGAGTTTAATCGCTCTTTCTGTTTTAATTTTCGGGTAAGCATTCGGTCCATTTTATTAGAGAACCGATAGAATGTCGCTTGCGTCTACCTGATTGCTCTTTCCGTACAAGTTGTTAGCAAAGTATTTAGTTGTAGTTTTAAGTCATAGATTCGTTTAGTTAAGTATAGGGAGGGGTGTGACTGATTGGTGGTTTCTAATTTATAAAGTTAATTCTCGAGAGTCAATTGCTCCTTAAGACGATTCCTCTTTTTTTGGGATGCTATCCTAATGAGTACACCAGTGATATATTTTTTATGGGCCATCCATATATTACCCATAGAGGTGTCTGGGGTGATATTAGATTGGAAGAAGGCCTTGAGCTCTTATTCGACCATTATTCGCGTTTGAGGGTCAGAAAGCAAGGATTCATTCAGTCTCCACGTATATAGGCATGCAGTCTTCATGCCTATTTTAAACACAGAGAGTACGCTATCATGGTCGGACCAAGAGGAGGGGACATGTCTGGAATGCATCAATGATGGTATGTTTTCCGAATTAGTTAGAATCCAGTCAGTCCTGGAGTATGAATGAAAAGCTCTAGAAAAATAGGTATAACCTCTGGATTGTCCATGAGACTCTCTCCATGTATCCACCAGATGATGAGCTTGCAAGATACCATCAAAGATAGTTTTTCCCTCCTTGTCATGTCAGGCCTCCCCTTATTAGATCTATCAAGGGTTGGGTTTACAGTCAGGTTAAAATCGGCCCCCCAGATAATAGTATCATAGGGTATAGACCTTAGGGATCTTGCAATAGATTTAATTGTTTTCATTTGAAGTGTCGAGGGTGCATAGCAGTTAACAAAACAGAATCGCTTCTCCTGGACTGTGCCCCAAAGGATTATATATCTACCTTCTGTGTCTGCAACCAAACCCTCCTGCACAAATGGAAAAGAATTATGCAGCAATATGGCGACACCTCTCATTATTTTATCATGAGTAGCAAGAAAAAATCTCAAGTAGAGCTTATGGAAAAATTTGGGAGATGAGTTATTAGAGAAATGAGTTTCCTGTAGGAATAGTACATCAGGGGAATGTTTCTGGTAATCAATAAAGGCGCGTTTTCTTTTTATCGGGGAATTGAATCCCCTAACATTGTGTGATAGTACCTTATACATTAAGTATGCATAAAGAGACTCTAATGAAATTTCAAATTAAACTAAGGCCTTGAACAGGCATTTTCACCTTAGTCATATATCCAAAAATATTTTTACATCTCATCGACACTCTTGTAGGGAAAAGAGGGAAGGGAGGGCAACAAAAAATACAACAACAAGAAAAATGGTCGCAACCAATGACCAATTTGTGGGCTATAATGTGCTGGTCCACTATCAGTAGGACCAGAGGCAGTAATAGCCCAAAATGGAGTGGCATACTTACTCCAGGGGCAAAACACTCCACTTGTAGAAAAAGAAAACAATATTATTCATAAATTGTCATTAGAAACATCAAATAGCAATAGTATCAGAACGGTAAATCAGCATTTTGGTCGTTCTTTGAGAATATTCCAGCACATTCGTCGATAGTGGACTCAAGAAATGGGCTATTTGTTGTGCTGTGATTTATTGAGTCTGGTATGGCGAACTTCCATCCACTCTCAGCGTGGTCTCTGTCTCTGTGGTAGGGCTCCCGAATCAGAAATCGGGATGCCTGCCTTCTCCAGTGCTTTTCTCCCTTCCTCGAGATTTCTTGGAGAATAGGTGGTGTTGCCATAGGAGAAAATGAAAGCATGTGGGAATCCCCACCTGTACTTAATCTTTGCTTTTATTAAGGCCAGAGTTATGTCTTTCATGGCTTTTCTCCTTATCAAGGTTGCTGGGCAGATGTCAGGAAACAGAGATACAGTATCTGGGACACCTGGTAAATTGCTCAGTTTACGAGCTGTGGATAGAATCAGGTCTCTGGATTCCTCATGATGCATTTTAAGGACAACATCCCTAGGCGAGGCATCAGATTTGGGACCTCCCAAAGCCCTGTGAATTCTGGTTATTTTTAAAGAATTAGGATCTGCTTGGGGCAGGAGGGAACAGAAGAGGTGGTGTGAGGCAACCTCCATTAGATTGGAGCTACTTTCGGGTAGTCCTTTAATTCTAATATTACCTCGACGAGATAGATTTTCCAAGTCTTCACACTTTAGCTCTAGGAACTCGAGTCTAGCATCTTGTTCCTGTAGTTGTTCACTCTTATGTTCAGCGGCATCTGCTGTGTCATCCATTCTTCTTTCCAAATCATTGGTTCTTTGAGCAATATCCTGGATTTGCTGCGTGAAGTTGCTTACAGCAGAGGATAATTCGGCTCTGAACGTTTTCTGAATGGTAGTCAGGAGATCCTCCATTGTCATTGGAATCATGTTTGTTGGAGTAGTCAAGTTAGTTTGCTGTGACCTCTGGGGGGAGCTCCCGGGGTTCAGTGAGGTTGATTGTGATGCTGACATAGTGTGACTAGCTGATTTTGTACGTTGAGTCATCAGTTGTATGATCGGAAGGGTATTGTTTTCTGATGAAACAGACTTTTTGGGACGCATTGCTCAGAGACCTCCTGAGTTCTGAAAGTTATCGCATGACAATTACTCATATAGGTGGGTGCATATTTGTGCCTGTGGTGACAGATCTAGTGTTCCATAATTATAGTCCACCAGGATCGTCCATGCCCTTCGTGTTGGATTTTAGCAAGATATGGGGTAAATTTTATAGGACAGAGTATGCCTCTGGTGCAGTTCTGCTGCAATACCCCTTTAATATCACAAGAGCAAGGGGGCACGTGAACCTATAAGTCAGAGCAACAACCCAAAACAGGGGAAAGGAAAAAATAACTCTCTCTTCCTTCTTTTTAAGTATGGGCAATTGTGTCAAATGGCCAGCAGAGGGAGTCCCACACCTTTATACATAAAATAAGGTATCTATGGAGATTGTATTAACTCTTACAGTCTCATAGCGTCTCCTTTAGCTGGGGACAAGGACAAGATAGAGCACACAGCCCTCCAACAGCCAGGGCTGGGAGACAGCAAGGTTCCTGCAATCCCCTCAGGTGCTCTGCTGAGCAGGGAGGATCCTACAAGTGGTCCACAACCTGGCTCCTGCTGTCCTTCCCGCTATTAATTAAATGAAATTTTCCCCTATTTGTTAAGGTTAAGTACCTGTCTGCTGGAGGGTCCAGTGCCCTGTGCCTGAGGCAATTTTCTTGTGGCCTGGTGGGGCCTCCAGTGAAGCAGATGGTTGTCCCTGTTGTTTTTCAATCCAGAGCGGTGTCTCTTATGTCTCACGCCGTTCCTGTGGTTCCGGAAGGAAAGCTTTAGGTCCGGGTACTAAGGCAATGCCTAGGTAATTATAGCACACATGTATGAGTTCTGTATATAATCTATGAGCCGGCAGGGCCTAGATGAGGCCTGTAGTAGTGAGAAGAGGCCTAGGTCTCAGTCTTGAATTCTCTCTCCAGTTCCAAGTAAAAAATCTCTCCGAAACAGTCCAAATTGGGCTCAAAATGTTCTGTATCAAATCCTTAGTAGGATCCAAAAGAAAAATTGAGTTTTGAGTGATTTTTGGTCGAGATGGGAGTAGATTCAGAGGTTATCCCTCAGGAGCTCTGCCTTTCTGTGGCTCATATGTGCTGTGTCCTAGGCCACACACCCCCAATTAAATTATTTGCAAGAATTTGTTCTAGTGAAAAATCATCCTTTGCCCCAAAAGTGCTGTGGCTTAGAGAACTAAGCAGCAGAAGAGATACAGATGTCATTGGCAGAATGGAAATTTAGCAATGTAAAGCATTAAATGTTATGGTGTAGGAGAAGGTGGACTAGACAAAACATTAACTCAAGCTGACAATGTTGTTCTCAGAGATGAATCATCCTTTTGTGACTGAGATGAGCAATGTGACACACAGTATACACCATTAATCTCCCTGCATTTTCTGTCCAATAGAAGATTTGACAGAAGCAAAGGAGGCTAGTTGTGACCTGCATTTGGTACTTCTACTGCCAGGGTTGGCAAGTGCCAGCAGTGTCGGTGATGATGCTAGTAACTCCCACATATTTAGCTTTGGAATGGAATGGAATTTTTTTCTCTCCAACTACCATGTCCATTGCCAGTGCCACTTTTTCATTTACCATACATTTAGGATAAAAGTATCAAGTTTAGTTATGTTTCCAAATATTAAAAATAATAAATTAAATATTATATAGGAAACTCATGACTGACCAAAGACTTAATACAACAACAGCTCCCATATAGTGTCAGTGTGGCATGTACATGCCCAATTTGGAAACTTAAAATGATATACTGTACCAAAAAGACCTGCACAGTCAAATGTCTTCATTAAGTGTAATTTGTTTTTAGATATTTTGCTAAATCTTAATGGTCAAAATGAATAATGTATCAAAAATTGCCAGGTAAGTACCAGGCTTCCTAATGTAAAAACAGCCCACAGTGTAGTTTTGGGGTATACGGTTGCAAAACTAGTAAAATAAGTAAACATAATATGCATATTTTTATTTAATTATCCTAATCATAAACACTGCTACCTGCCACCTTACAAAAATATTGTAAAGAGTTAAAAGTCCGAAAATGAAGAAGCAGCAATAGCTCTCTGCTTTATTGTGTTGGGTATGGTTGTTCAATTGCGCTAAAAAACTGGTATACAAAACAATAACTTCTTTCTTTTTAATCCCATCTTAATAAAAAAAGATCTGAAACTGAAAAAAATGCTATGCTGATAGGTAGGTACACAAAAGGAACATGCCGCATCAGTACATCACTTTACTTTAGGGATAGGATATAGACTTTCCAAATTGGACTAGTAAAACAGGCATACAAGTAAAATGTATACTTAAAAAAAATCTATATTCTTAAATAACATCCTACTATTTCTAAAAGGGACAATGTGGTGTGTGGTGTGTACAGGTATAATATTAGACAATTAAAATAAGTGTTAACAAAAACTTTTTAAAATACATATACTGGAATGTTGGGAATTTTCTTTAGTTGAAAAAGCTCAAAAAAAGAAATGCATAACAAATGCAAAAAAAAAATGTTACTTACGGCTTGTCTGACAAGCCAGGAAACACAATTTTTTAAACAGACAGGCCTTGGTTTCTTTTCTCCTTCAATAGGAAAAGGGGGGTTAAACTGCCCTCCTTGCTTGGAGTACATAAAAAATGAAAAAAAATAAAAAATAATGTCATTAAGGTGCTGTAATGAAAAATTTGAAAGACCCATCAATTCTCTGTCCCACAGATTCTGCAGGTTCAGAATCTCCTGATCTGAATCTCCCAATCAGAGTGAGATTACCTCTCAGAGTTTCTATGTTCCTTAGCGCTGTAGTAGTATACTACACCCTGTTTTAGTTTTATTTCTCCAAAACTGTAATGATGAAATGTACGGTCTGACCTCCTAGCCATTGGCTGTAAACCCTTAAAATGACCACTGGCTTCCCTACCTCATTTTAAATTTTATACAGTGGAGAGGTTAGAGCATCATATGCAGAGGTTAGAGAAATGGCGCACTTTTTTTTTTTTTTTTTTTCCAAACTTAACATTATGTATCTTGATTTCAGCAGCCATTCAGGGCGCATAAACCATCCACAACGTCATGACACAAGGTCTTCTGTGATTGGCTGCCAAAGTCACAAGTCTCTGGCCAAATAAAAAACGGACATCTTGTTTTGTTGGCACCATTGTGTCAGTGTCACAGTGCAGAAAGGTCGCTGCTGCTGAAAGTGAACTTGTCTGTTAAACAGATATGATCCTGTCCTGTGTGAAATCTATCTTCCAGCAGCAGATTGTGCAAAAACTGTGTGGCAGTCTCTGGAGTCCCCATTTGCTACTCCAAATCATTTGTGATAAAACTCTGTTTTAGAGACAAATCAGAAGGCCAGATTTTCACTTAAAAATATTTAGGCCTAACATTGTTGTGCAGCCACGAAGCCCAATTAGCTACTCCAAATCATTTGTGATAAAACTTTGTTTCAATGGCAAATCAGAAGGCCAGATTTCCACTTAAAAATCATTAGGCCTAATAGTGGGGTGCAGCGAGGATGACAATTAGATAATACAAATCGTTTGTGATAAAACTGTGTTTCAATGGCAAATCAGAAGGTCAGATTTCCCTTTAAAAATTGTTTGGCCTTATATTGGAGTGCAGCGGCGAGGCCCAGTAAGCTACTACAAATTGTTTGTGATAAAACTATGTTCCAGTGACAAATCATAAGGCCAGATTCTACTTAAAAATTGTTTGTCCAATTATTGGGGTGCAGCCTCGAGGCCCAATTAGCTACTCCAAATCATTTGTGATAAAACTTTGTTTCAGTGGCAAATCATAAGGCCAGATTTACAATTAAAAATTGTTGGGCCTTATATTGGGGCACAATCACGAGGCCCAATTAACTGCTCCAAATTGTTTATGATTAGTGTTGAGCGATACCGTTCGATACCCAAAAATATCGTATGGATGGTATCGCCCGATACGAAAAAAATATCGTGTATCGCCGATTCCGATACCGGAAGTCCCATTCAAGTCAATGGGACTTCCGGTATCGGAATGAAAAAAAGCCCTTTATTTCCTTGTTGGCTAATTCTACATATTTGAAAACAAATAAGAATCATGTAGAATGTATTGTGGGAGGTGGAGGAGACATTAAAAGCATAGTGGTTTATTCAAATCACATGGCATAGCATTAATTCCAATTTTTTTTTCAAGACGTTCGGAGTTAAAAAGATATTGACTATGTTAACCTTTTTTATATTTAGTCAGATATGTATGTTTCACAACTTCATGCTCTTCACCTTCTTTTGTACTTCTCCCACACTTTCTCCTTCATGATCCGCAGCAGTAGCATTTTTTTCATCAACTTTTTCTTCACCTTATTCATCTTCTTCTTCTTCATCTTCTTCCCATTAATTTTTTTTTTCCATTCTTCATATTCTTCTTATTCAGCTATTATTAATTTTCATATGCTATTTCTTCATCTTCTTCCTATTCTTCTTTTTCTTCATTTTCTTATGGTGACAGGCATTCCTGTAGTACTTATCTATAAAAGTTATAAGATTACACCTTAAGTTCTGCCTGTCACAAAAGATTTACAAAAGGATTTGTCCGCGTTCAGTTTGGCCTGCAGCAGCAGGCATTTTCCAGGGGCACCACGAGGAGGAACGGACTCACCCCCATTTACTGCTTAGTCTTCTTCTGCTTATAAATTTGATTTCTTCTATGCTGATTTTTTGTCTTTTGCTTAATGTTCTTCTGCTTTCTGTTCTTCTGCTTTTGCTTCTTCTGCTTCTTGTTCTTCTGTCTTTTGTTCTGTATCTTGGTGGTTGTCTTCATGTTCTTTGTCCTCTTGGTCTTATTATTTAGGGTCATATTTCTGGTCTTCTTTGGTGTGGTCTTCAGGGTCGTCATCATCAGGGTCATCGTCATGGAGATCAATAAGGATTACCAAAGACAATTTCAAAAAGCTTGATCTTGGAAATGTAGCAGAAGGTACAAGAAGGCTGAGAAACTGGCGAGAACCAGCAGACAGTGCTGGCACCCGGATGGGTAGCAGAAGGAACAAGAGCCAATGGCACTACCGAGGACCAACTGACGGTGCTGGACCACGGTTACTAAGCAGAAGGTACCTGTGCTAAAAAGCACTACCAAGGACCAGCTGACGGTGCTGGACCTCTGATACCGAGATGGAGGCACCTAGGCCAAAGGCTGTGGCGAGAACCAGCAGACAGTGCTGGCACCCGGACGGGTAGCAGAAGGAACAAGAGCCAATGGCACTACCGAGGACCAACTGACGGTGCTGGACCACGGTTACTAAGCAGAAGGTACCTATGCTAAAAAGCACTACCAAGGACCAGCTGACGGTGCTGGACCTCGGATACTGAGATGGAGGCACCTAGGCCAAAGGCTGTGGCGAGAACCAGCAGACAGTGCTGGCACCCGGATGGGTAGCAGAAGGAACAAGAGCCAATGGCACTACCGAGGACCAACTGACGGTGCTGGACCACGGTTACTAAGCAGAAGGTACCTGTGCTAAAAAGCACTACCAAGGACCAGCTGACGGTGCTGGACCTCGGATACCGAGATGGAGGCACCTAGGCCAAAGGCTGTGGCGAGAACCAGCAGACAGTGCTGGCACCCGGATGGGTAGCAGAAGGAACAAGAGCCAATGGCACTACTGAGGACCAACTGATGGTGCTGGACCACGGTTACTAAGCAGAAGGTACCTGTGCTAAAAAGCACTACCAAGGACCAGCTGACGGTGCTGGACCTCGGATACCAAGATGGAGGCACCTAGGCCAAAGGCTGTGGCGAGAACCAGCAGACAGTGCTGGCACCCGGATGGGTAGCAGAAGGAACAAGAGCCAATGGCACTACCGAGGACCAACTGACGGTGCTGGACCACGGTTACTAAGCAGAAGGTACCTGTGCTAAAAAGCACTACCAAGGACCAGCTGACGGTGCTGGACCTCGGATACCGAGATGGAGGCACCTAGGCCAAAGGCTGTGGCGAGAACCAGCAGACAGTGCTGGCACCCGGATGGGTAGCAGAAGGAACAAGAGCCAATGGCACTACCGAGGACCAACTGACGGTGCCGGACCACGGTTACTAAGCAGAAGGTACCTGTGCTAAAAAGCACTACCAAGGACCAGCTGACGGTGCTGGACCTCGGATACCGAGATGGAGGCACCTAGGCCAAAGGCTGTGGCGAGAACCAGCAGACAGTGCTGGCACCCGGATGGGTAGCAGAAGGAACAAGAGCCAATGGCACTACCGAGGACCAACTGATGGTGCTGGACCACGGTTACTAAGCAGAAGGTACCTGTGCTAAAAAGCACTACCAAGGACCAGCTGACGGTGCTGGACCTCGGATACCGAGATGGAGGCACCTAGGCCAAAGGCTGTGGCGAGAACCAGCAGACAGTGCTGGCACCCGGATGGGTAGCAGAAGGAACAAGAGCCAATGGCACTACCGAGGACCAACTGACGGTGCTGGACCACGGTTACTAAGCAGAAGGTACCTGTGCTAAAAAGCACTACCAAGGACCAGCTGACGGTGCTGGACCTCGGATACCGAGATGGAGGCACCTAGGCCAAAGGCTGTGGCGAGAACCAGCAGACAGTGCTGGCACCCGGATGGGTAGCAGAAGGAACAAGAGCCAATGGCACTACCGAGGACCAACTGACGGTGCTGGACCACGGTTACTAAGCAGAAGGTACCTGTGCTAAAAAGCACTACCAAGGACCAGCTGACGGTGCTGGACCTCGGATACCGAGATGGAGGCACCTAGGCCAAAGGCTGTGGCGAGAACCAGCAGACAGTGCTGGCACCCGGATGGGTAGCAGAAGGAACAAGAGCCAATGGCACTACCGAGGACCAACTGACGGTGTTGGACCACGGTTACTAGGCAGGAGGTACCTGTGCTAGAAAGCACTACCAAGGACCAGCTGACGGTGCTGGACCTCGGATACCAAGATGGAGGCACCTAGGCCAAAGGCTCTGGCGAGAACCAGCAGACAGTGCTGGAACCCGGGTGGGTAGCAGAAGGAACAAGAGCCAATGGCACTACCGAGGACCAACTGACGGTGCTGGACCACGGTTACTAAGCAGAAGGTACCTGTGCTAAAAAGCACTACCAAGGACCAGCTGACGGTGCTGGACCTCGGATACCGAGATGGAGGCACCTAGGCCAAAGGCTGTGGCGAGAACCAGCAGACAGTGCTGGCACCCGGATGGGTAGCAGAAGGAACAAGAGCCAATGGCACTACCGAGGACCAACTGACGGTGCTGGACCACGGTTACTAAGCAGAAGGTACCTGTGCTAAAAAGCACTACCAAGGACCAGCTGACGGTGCTGGACCTCGGATACCGAGATGGAGGCACCTAGGCCAAAGGCTGTGGCGAGAACCAGCAGACAGTGCTGGCACCCGGATGGGTAGCAGAAGGAACAAGAGCCAATGGCACTACCGAGGACCAACTGACGGTGTTGGACCACGGTTACTAGGCAGGAGGTACCTGTGCTAGAAAGCACTACCAAGGACCAGCTGACGGTGCTGGACCTCGGATACCAAGATGGAGGCACCTAGGCCAAAGGCTCTGGCGAGAACCAGCAGACAGTGCTGGAACCCGGGTGGGTAGCAGAAGGAACAAGAGCCAATGGCACTACCGAGGACCAACTGATGGTGCTGGACCACGGTTACTAAGCAGAAGGTACCTGTGCTAAAAAGCACTACCAAGGACCAGCTGACGGTGCTGGACCTCGGATACCGAGATGGAGGCACCTAGGCCAAAGGCTGTGGCGAGAACCAGCAGACAGTGCTGGCACCCGGATGGGTAGCAGAAGGAACAAGAGCCAATGGCACTACCGAGGACCAACTGACGGTGTTGGACCACGGTTACTAGGCAGGAGGTACCTGTGCTAGAAAGCACTACCAAGGACCAGCTGACGGTGCTGGACCTCGGATACCAAGATGGAGGCACCTAGGCCAAAGGCTCTGGCGAGAACCAGCAGACAGTGCTGGAACCCGGGTGGGTAGCAGAAGGTACCCATTGAAAGCAAAGTAGCCAGGCCGCAAGCCGGCCGCAGTTACCGAAACCCACAGTCCTACAGGGGGTCCATGTCCCATTGGCACTACGGATACAGCCTTCAGTGCCAGTTCCCGCAGCCCACATAGGAGTCACCTAAACTGCAGGCACCGTAGAGTCGGCTAACCCGGCCGCAAGACGACAGGACAACGGATTGGTGGCATAGTGACCTTGACACTACCCGGAAACAGCAGGCGTGCAAGAACCAGGCTGGGCAACAGGGAGTCCCCGTGCCAAAGACACTGCCGAGAACCAGCTGACGGTGCTGGAACCCAGATGGGTAGCAAAAGCTACAAGAGCCAATGGCAGTACCGAGGAACAGCTGACGGTGCTGGACCACGGTTACTAGGCAGGAGGTACCTGTGCTAGAAAGCACTACCAAGGACCAGCTGACGGTGCTGGACCTCGGATACCGAAATGGAGGCACCTAGGCCAAAGGCTCTGGCGAGAACCAGCAGACAGTGCTGGAACCCGGGTGGGTAGCAGAAGGTACCCATTGAAAGCAAAGTAGCCAGGCCGCAAGCCGGCCGCAGTTACCGAAACCCACAGTCCTACAGGGGGTCCATGTCCCATTGGCACTACGGATCCAGCCTTCAGTGCCAGTTCCCGCAGCCCACATAGGAGTCACCTAAACTGCAGGCACCGTAGAGTCGGCTAACCCGGCCGCAAGACGACAGGACAACGGATTGGTGGCATAGTGACCTTGACACTAGAGTTGAGTGAAACGGGTCAAAAAAATTCAAAAGTCGCCGACTTTTGGCAAAGTCGGGTTTCATGAAACGAAACCCGACCCTAGGTTGAGGTCAGCCACGAGGTCGGCGACTTACGCGCCAAAATCGCGTTTCAAAAGTTTGTTTTGCGCTCTTTTTCAGCCAATCAGGATCCACGGACACTGTGGGCAACGTGATGACCTAGGCACGGGTCACCACCATCTTTCAGAAGGGCATGCAAGTGATTGGCTTGCTTTGGTGGGCGTCACAGGGGGTATAAAAGGGCGTGCACGCCGACCGCCATCTTACTTCTGCCGATCTTAGTATAGGGAGAGGTTGCTGCTGATTCTGTAGGGAGAGCATTAGGCAGGGAAGAAGACAAAAAAACTGCTTCTGCTGCTAGCGATTTGGCCTGCACAACACACAAGTCACTGTGTGTGCAGTGCAAGGGGAGGCTATATTGTGGTGTATCAGTGGTGTTGGTTGTTGGGCTGCCTTTTAAGGCTTCCTGACACGCTGGCATTGCTGTTTACCCACTGCTCCGCAAACTGCTTTTTTAAAAGCAATCCAATCTCCCTTATCCTCTAGTCACTTTTGTCACAGCTGTGCCATCGAGCCTGTCACATAGCGCTCAGATATCAGTGGGCCTCACACAATCCACAAGTGTCCAGTGTCCAAAAGTGTGCGCAGAGATTCAAAATCTCCATTATCCTCTCGTCACTTTGGTCACAGGCAGCTGTGCCATCGAGCGTGTCACATAGCGCTCAGATATCAGTGGGCCTCACACAATCCACAAGTGTCCAGTGTCCAAAAGTGTGCACAGAGATTCAAAATCTCCATTATCCTCTCGTCACTTTGGTCACAGGCAGCTGTGCCATCGAGCCTGTCACATAGCGCTCAGATATCAGTGGGCCTCACACAATCCACAAGTGTCCAGTGTCCAAAAGTGTGCGCAGAGATTCAAAATCTCCATTATCCTCTCGTCACTTTGGTCACAGCTGTGCCATCGAGCCTGTCACATAGTGCTCAGATATCAGTGGGCCTCACACAATCCACAAGTGTCCAGTGTCCAAAAGTGTGCGCAGAGATTCAAAATCTCCATTATCCTCTCGTCACTTTGGTCACAGGCAGCTGTGCCATCGAGCGTGTCACATAGCGCTCAGATATCAGTGGGCCTCACACAATATACAAGTGTCCAGTGTCCAAAAGTGTGCGCAGAGATTCAAAATCTCCATTATCCTCTCGTCACTTTGGTCACAGGCAGCTGTGCCATCGAGCGTGTCACATAGCGCTCAGATATCAGTGGGCCTCACACAATCCACAAGTGTCCAGTGTCCAAAAGTGTGCACAGAGATTCAAAATCTCCATTATCCTCTCGTCACTTTGGTCACAGGCAGCTGTGCCATCGAGCCTGTCACATAGCGCTCAGATATCAGTGGGCCTCACACAATCCACAAGTGTCCAGTGTCAAAAGTGTGCGCAGAGATTCAAAATCTCCATTATCCTCTCGTCACTTTGGTCACAGGCAGCTGTGCCATCGAGCCTGTCACATAGCGCTCAGATATCAGTGGGCCTCACACAATCCAAAAGTGTCCACTGTCCACAAGTGTGTGCAGAAATTCTAAATTTCCCCTGTCTTATAGACACCTTGTACCTTGTTTTACATTACTATATAGTTTGTTGGATTTTGTCTACATTTCTACCAAAAATGAGGAAGGCTGGTGGAAGAGGCCGTGGAATTGGGCGGTGGTTGGCAGCTGGTAATGATGGTGTTGGTGGTGGATCTGATGGTAGTGGCAAGAGCAAAATAGGACCGAATGCAGGAGGTGCTGACCCTGCGTCATCGTCTGGCTACATAAGGCCTCGAACGCTTAGTTTTCTAGGAGTTGGCAAACCGCTTTTAAAGGCAGAGCATCAGGAAAAAGTTTTGTCTTACATTGCTGACTCAGCCTCCAGTTCTATCGCCTCCTCTTCTTCAGTTGTAAAAAGTAAAAGCACTGAGTCGTCATTCGAGACTCATGTTCATGAACCACACCTTTCCTTGTGTCCTTCACCCCAACCAAGATTGAAGGATGACGCAGGCCATACTACTGATTACTCCATGGAGCTGTTTTCACATACCATGCCTGGATTATCAAGTGAAATGGTGAATTACCCAGGCCAAGATGAATCTGACATGGAGTGCACTGATGCACAGCCACTGATGGATGATTCTGCTGGTACATTCACTCAGAGCACTACATTGTCCTCGCAGTGTACAGAGCCAGATTTTGACCCTGATGAGACTCAGGTGCCCCTTCCCGCACACTATACCACCATACACGGTGACACAGAGAAAGGTGCACATGACATAGAAGAGGAGGTGATGGATGACCCAGTTGTTGACCCAGATTGGCATCCATTGGGGGAAGAGGGTGCTGCTTCCAATAGCTCAGATGAGGAGCATCCACAGCAGACATCGACATCGCAACAGCTGTTATCTGGCAGGCCCGGAGCACTCCAAAGACAGGTTCCAAACATCAAAAGAGTTGCTGGACAGCTTGTCCAGAGGGTCAAAAGATCACAACGTGCTAGGCCGCAAAATGTCTGCCAAAGTAGGAAGAGTGCAGTGTGGCACTTTTTTGAACAAAATCCTCATGATCAGGCCAAGGTTATCTGTAAGAAGTGCGCAAAGACCTTTAGCCGAGGGAAAAATCTGAAAAATTTGAATACCAGTTGCATGCTTAGACATTTAACCAGCATGCACTTGCAAGCGTGGACACAACACCAAACCTCAAGTGCCACATGTGCAACTGATCACAACAAAGGTAGTCAGCAACGCTACATTGTTTCCCCCACTGTAAGCCCACCGGTTAGCACAGCAGCAAATGTTGAGGTGTCGTTGCAAGACCACAGCAGTCAGGGAATCCCACTGTTATATCAACGAAAGACTGATTCTAGGCCATCAGAAAGAACACCAACTCCATCACCATCATCAACCCTCTCTCAGTCCGCCCTGTCCACCGCTACTTCCACCATATGCAGCTCTCAAGTCCAGCTCACCCTCCCAGACACTATGAGTAGGTCAAGAAAGTACTCAGTCTCTCATCCGCGTACACTGGGTTTGAACGCCCACATTGCCAAACTAATCTCGTTTGAGATGATGCCCTTTCGGTTGGTGGAAAGCACAGCTTTCCGCGAACTCATGGCCTATGCAGTACCACGCTATGACCTACCCAGTCGCCACTTCTTCTCTCGCAAAGCCATCCCAGCCCTCCACCATCATGTGAAAGACCGCATTGTCCATGCACTCAAGCAGTCAGTGAGCGGAAAGGTGCACCTCACAACTGATGCATGGTCCAGTCGGCATGGCCAGGGCCGTTACGTGTCCATCACTGCACACTGGGTTAATGTGGTGGATGCAGGGTCCACAGGGGACAGCGGTGGTGGGACAGTGCTGCCTAGCCCACGGTATAGGAAACAGTTGGCTGTAGGCGTTCGACCCTCCTCCTCCTCCTCCTCCTCCAGAAGTGAAAGCTCGTCCACAGAGCGCAGTCGTACGAGCACTCCATCTGCAGCTGCCACTGTTGCACACGATGTGTCCCCCTATCGAGCAGCTAGTGGAAAGCATCAGCAGGCTGTGTTGCAGATGATGTGTTTGGGCGACAGACACACCGCCGAGGTGCTGGCCGAGTACTTGAAGCGACAAACTGAGTCATGGCTGGGCAGTGTACATCTTGAGGCAGGCAAGGTAGTTAGTGATAACGGCCATAATTTTGTGGCAGCCATAGCCCTTTCAAAACTCAGCCACATACCTTGCTTGGCTCACACCTTGAACCTGGTGGTGCAGTGCTTCCTCAAAAATTATCCGGAGTTAACAGCCCTGCTCCAGAAGGTGCGAAGACTGTGCGCGCACATCCGCCGGTCGCCTGTACACTCCGTTCGTATGCAGAAGCTGCAGCGATTGCTCCACCTTCCCAACCACCGCCTCATTATCGACATTGCAACAAGGTGGAACTCCACCCTGCACATGGTGGAGCGGCTGTGCGAGCAGAGGCAGGCCATAATGCATTTGTGGGAGGATACACGGCCAGGCACTTTGAGAGCAGACATGGAGTTGACAGGCGTGCAGTGGTCGAAGCTGAAAGACCTTTGTAAAGTCCTTCAGTGTTTTGAGGAATGCACACGGCTGGTAAGCGCAGACGACGCCATCCTAAGCATGAGCATCCCACTTATGCGTCTGCTCATGCAAACTTTGACGCACCTTAAGGAGCAGGCGTCTGCAGCCAATGTTGATGAGGAGGAAGAGGAGGAGGGAATCCTTGATGACATTCAGCCATTGTCTGCTCAGGGACCTCTCCTGGACGAGGTGGAGGAAGAAGAGGAGGAGGAGGAGGATGATGGGGATGATTACTTAGGGGAGGAGGATGCATCTCGTGGGGCAAGTGAAAATGTTGGCGTGGCAAGGTCTGGTACAGGGTTTGTGCGTGACTGGAGGGATGTGGATTTGCCAGAAAGTGCTCCTCCACCCAGCACTCGCAGTGCATCATTGACACCGGGAACATTGGCCCACATGTCAGATTATGCCTTGCGGATCCTAAAAAGGGACCCCCGCATTGCCAAAATGATGAACGATGACGACTACTGGTTGGCCAGCATCCTGGATCCACGCTATAAAGGCAAATTACAAAACATCATGCCACAGGAGAACCTTGACCTAATATTGGCTAATAAACAAGCAACTCTGGTAAATCGGTTGCTTGAGGCATTCCCAGCACACAGCAGCGGTGATGGTTCTCACACGAGCCGTACGGGCCGGGGGCAGCTTGGCAGAGGTGTTCGTGGTGCACACAGCAGAAGTGGCGTTGGAGACAGGGGTTTCATGACAATGTTGTGGACTGATTTTTCAAATACCGCTCACACAACTGGTAATACTGCATCGATGGAAAGTGACAGGAGACAGCAGTTGTCAACTATGGTTACAAACTACTTTTCCTCCCATATCGATGTTCTCCCACACAGGTCATTCCCCTTTGACTATTGGGCCGCTAAACTGGACACCTGGCCTGAATTGGCCCAATATGCCTTACAGGAGCTCGCTTGCCCAGCTGCAAGTGTGCTATCGGAAAGAGTCTTCAGTGCAGCTGGATCAATCCTGACAGAAAAAAGGACCTGTCTGTCAACCCAAAATGTGGATGATCTAACCTTCATTAAAATGAACCACGCATGGGTTTCCAAGGATTTTGTCCCACCTTCCCCTGATAACACATAGGGTGACAGAAAAATGGCTTGCTTTGGTCCACCTCTTCCTGGTACTTCACCTATTTCGCCTTTTGCATCAGCTGAATGTCCAACATCAACATATGCCACTCTCTAAAACTCCCTAACTGTGCTGCCTCCCCCCCCATGGCCGGGGTCACCACCTACCGCACGACACCGTGCGAGTGCCGTTGCCCTGGACAGGTGGGTAGGCCGACTCTTGGGCGCGGGCACTGGCACAGGGTCCCTCATAGTGCAATCAAGTGTCTCTGACGGTGCTGGTGCACACCCGTCGTCAGACACACCGCTGTACTATGAGGGGCCCAGTGCCAGTACCAACGCCCACGAGTGGGCCCCCCTTGCTTGGGCAGGGCCCCAGCATTTGCAATCTTTACCTCTCCCTGCTCCTCCGCTGTGTAATCTGGGCCGTCAAATCCATACTGTGCCTGACACCGTCTGAGCCTGCCTCCTGAGACATATATTTTGAATGTGTACGCTATCCATACATGTTATCCAGGGATACGGTACCCTTTCTA
The DNA here is from genome assembly GCF_039654945.1 of Dendrobates tinctorius. NCBI lineage: Eukaryota > Metazoa > Chordata > Amphibia > Anura > Dendrobatidae > Dendrobates > Dendrobates tinctorius. The sequence continues at coordinate 12,200,997 of NW_027361833.1, read as the reverse complement.
ACCTTTGTGCAATCACGTGCAATCCATACTGGGCCTAACACCGTCTGAGCCTGCCTCCTGAGACATATATTTTGAATGTGTACGCTATCCATACATGTTATCCGGGGATACGGTACCCTTTCTAACCTTTGTGCAATCACGTGCAATCCATACTGGGCCTAACACCGTCTGAGCCTGCCTCCTGAGACATATATTTTGAATGTGTACGCTATCCATACATGTTATCCGGGGATACGGTACCCTTTCTAACCTTTGTGCAATCACGTGCAATCCATACTGGGCCTAACACCATCTGAGCCTGCCTCCTGAGACATATATTTTGAATGTGTACGCTATCCATACATGTTATCCGGGGATACGGTACCCTTTCTAACCTTTGTGCAATCACGTGCAATCCATACTGTGCCTGACACCGTCTGAGCCTGCCTCCTGAGACATATATTTTGAATGTGTACGCTATCCATACATGTTATCCAGGGATACGGTACCCTTTCTAACCTTTGTGCAATCACGTGCAATCCATACTGGGCCTAACACCGTCTGAGCCTGCCTCCTGAGACATATATTTTGAATGTGTACGCTATCCATACATGTTATCCGGGGATACGGTACCCTTTCTAACCTTTGTGCAATCACGTGCAATCCATACTGGGCCTAACACCGTCTGAGCCTGCCTCCTGAGACATATATTTTGAATGTGTACGCTATCCATACATGTTATCCGGGGATACGGTACCCTTTCTAACCTTTGTGCAATCACGTGCAATCCATACTGTGCCTGACACCGTCTGAGCCTGCCTCCTGAGACATATATTTTGAATGTGTACGCTATCCATACATGTTATCCAGGGATACGGTACCCTTTCTAACCTTTGTGCAATCACGTGCAATCCATACTGGGCGTGAGAACGGCTGGCGAGCTGTTAAGCAAGCTACAGCACCTGTCCAGACAAGTACAGGGATTCCCTAGCGAGGAGACTTATTTGATTGTTTTCAATGTTGGGACAGCAATTTTTGGGGAGCACTATACTCTGGAGAATGATAGATGGGGCCCACCATACACTGGAACATTCCAAAGGTGGACATCAGACACTGGAGCAGCATTTACAGGGCCCATTATACACTAGAGCATTAGAAATGGGGCCCATTATGTTTGGAGCATTATTTGGGCCCATAAGACAGTGGAGCTTCATCCATGGGGACCAACATATACTGTAGCATTATGTGGAGCTCATCATATACTGTTTCAAACATTATATGGGACCAATGATTCTGTATGGAGAAATAGATGGGCCTCGTCATGAGATGTAAAAAGTGAGGTATTTTTCATTGTACTATACCGCTATTTATCTGCCGTATCGGAGCATGATGAGTTGTGGTATGTGTTAAAGGGGCGCTCTTTCGCCCAGAGCACATGAAAACCTGGAGCCAGCCCTACCCCCCCCACAACTTTAGCCAAATAACCCCCATTTTTCAGTGCGTAACTTGTATTATGAAGTTAATTAAGGTTGCCAAGCTTAAGTAAGAAGAATTGATGCTTTTGGCATTCAAATGGGCACTGTAGGTGTGTTTCCTGTCCTCCTCTCACTGCCGACTTTTATTCCCCATTGACTTACATTGGGTTTCGTGTTTTGGGACGACCCCGACTTTTACCTATAATCGGACGATCTTGCTCGACCCGACTTTTGGAAAAGTCGGGTTTCACGAAACGAAACGCGACCCTAAAAAACCAAAAGTCGCTCAACTCTACTTCACACTACCCGGAAACAGCAGGCGTGCTGGAACCAGGCTGGGCAACAGGGAGTCCCCGTGCCAAAGACACTGCCGAGAACCAGCTGACGGTGCTGGAACCCAGATGGGTAGCAAAAGCTACAAGAGCCAATGGCAATACCGAGAAACAGCTGACGGTGCTGGACCACGGTTACTAGGCAGGAGGTACCTGTGCTAGAAAGCACTACCAAGGACCAGCTGACGGTGCTGGACCTCGGATACCGAGATGGAGGCACCTAGGCCAAAGGCTCTGGCGAGAACCAGCAGACAGTGCTGGAACCCAGGTGTGTAGCAGAAGGTACCCATTGAAAGCAAAGTAGCCAGGCCACAAGCCGGCCGCAGTTACCGAAACCCACAGTCCTACAGGGGGTCCATGTCCCATTGGCACTATGGATCCAGCCTTCAGTGCCAGTTCCCGCAGCCCACATAGGAGTCACCTAAACTGCAGGCACCGTAGAGTCAGCTAACCCGGCCGCAAGACGACAGGACAACGGATTGGTGGCATAGTGACCTTGACACTACCCGGAAACAGCAGGCGTGCAAGAACCAGGCTGGGCAACAGGGAGTCCCCGTGCCAAAGACACTGCCGAGAACCAGCTGACGGTGCTGGAACCCAGATGGGTAGCAAAAGCTACAAGAGCCAATGGCACTACCGAGGAACAGCTGACGGTGCTGGACCACGGTTACTAGGCAGGAGGTACCTGTGCTAGAAAGCACTACCAAGGACCAGCTGACGGTGCTGGACCTCGGATACTGAGATGGAGGCACCTAGGCCAAAGGCTCTGGCGAGAACCAGCAGACGGTGCTGGAACCCGGGTGGGTAGCAGAAGGTACCCATTGAAAGCAAAGTAGCCAGGCCGCAAGCCGGCCGCAGTTCCCGAAACCCACAGTCCTACAGGGGGTCCATGTCCCATTGGCACTATGAATCCAGCCTTCAGTGCCAGTTCCCGCAGCCCACATAAGAGTCACCTAAACTGCAGGCACCGTAGAGTCGGCTAACCCGGCCGCAAGACGACAGGACAACGGATTGGTGGCATAGTGACCTTGACACTACCCGGAAACAGCAGGCGTGCTGGAACCAGGCTGGGCACCAGGGAGTCCCGGTGCCAAAGACACTGCCGAGCACCAACTGGCGTTGTTGGAGCCCAGGGACAATCATGGTGTAGGCCGAGGCCTACTTGGTGGTAGTTTTAGATTGTTTGTAGGCTACAACAGACTGTCAACGTGCTCCAATTAGGCATCTGTCTCCACTTTGTTTCCAGGATTTCACGTGACTACCAACACCGCCAGTTTATGCGTACAGTAGCCGTCTGCCCAATCCACACGTGTTCCTGTGTTACTGGTGTTCTGTAATGTCAGCAGATCCCCTGATGTTTGTCTGCCAATGTCTCCTGCTCTGTCCACATTCCCACCACTTGCAGTGGGAAGGTGGACAGCGCAGGAGACAGTGCCGGACACACATTGGGGGATCAGCTCATGTTACAGAACACCAGGAACACAGGAACAAGTGTGGAATGCGTGGACGGCAACTGTGAGCAGGAACTGGTGGTGTTGGAGGTCAGGGGAAATACTAGAGACAGAGTGGAGACAGAAGCCAAATCAGAGAATGTTTAAATCTGAAGTAGTTACAATTTGGAGGCAGCAGCAGTTTGCCCTCCACACAGCAGGGGATCAGTTGACGTTACCGAACCCCACTTTCACATGAACGAGTGTGTTTTTCTGTGTGGACAGCACTTCCGAGCACCAACTAGCGTTATTGGAACCCAGGGACAATCATGGTGCAGGCCGAGGCCTACTAGGAGCCAGGTGTAAAGCTGAGGTATTTTGACTTTGGAGGGAGCAGGACACTTTGCCCTCCACACAGCAGGGGATCAGCTGACGTTACTGACCCCCACTTTCACAAGAACGAATGTGTTTTTCTGTGTGGACAGCACTTCTGAGCACCAACTAGCGTTGTTGGAGCCCAGGGAGAACCAGGGTGCAGGCCGAGGCCTACTTGGTGGTAGTTTTAGATTGTTTGTAGGCTACAACAGACTGTCAACGTGCTCCAATTAGGCATCTGTCTCCACTCTGTTTCCAGGATTTCACGTTACTACCAACACCGCCAGTTTATGCGTACAGTAGCCGTCTGCCCAATCCACACGTGTTCCTGTGTTACTGGTGTTCTGTAACGTCAGCAGATCTCCTGATGTTTGTCTGCCAATGTCTCCTGCTCTGTCCACATTCCCACCACTTGCAGTGGGAAGGTGGACAGCGCAGGAGACATTGCCGGACACACATTGGGGGATCAGCTCACGTTACAGAACACCAGGAACACAGGAACAAGTGTGGAATGCGTGGACGGCAACTGTGAGCAGGAACTGGCGGTGTTGGAGGTCAGGGGAAATACTAGAGACAGAGTGGAGACAGAGGCCAAATCAGAGAATGTTTAAATCTGAAGTAGTTACAATTTGGAGGCAGCAGCAGTTTGCCCTCCACACAGCAGGGTATCAGCTGACGTTACCGAACCCCACTTTCACATGAACGAGTGTGTTTTTCTGTGTGGACAGCACTTCCGAACACCAACTAGCGTTGTTGGAACCCAGGGACAATCATGGTGCAGGCCGAGGCCTACTAGGAGCCAGGTGTAAAGCTGAGGTATTTTGACTATGGAGGGAGCAGGACACTTTGCCCTCCACACAGCAGGGGATCAGCTGACGTTACTGACCCCCACTTTCACATGAACGAGTGTGTTTTTCTGTGTGGACAGCACTTCCGAGCACCAACTAGCGTTGTTGGAACCCAGGGACAATCATGGTGCAGGCCGAGGCCTACTAGGAGCCAGGTGTAAAGCTGCGGTATTTTGACTTTGGAGGGAGCAGGACACTTTGCCCTCCACACAGCAGGGGATCAGCTGACGTTACTGACCCCCACTTTCACATGAACGAGTGTGTTTTTCTGTGTGGACAGCACTTCTGAACACCAACTAGCGTTGTTGGAGCCCAGGGAGAACCAGGGTGCAGGCCGAGGCCTACTTGGTGGCAGTTTTAGATTGTTTGTAGGCTACAACAGACTGTCAACGTGCTCCAATTAGGCATCTTTCTCCACTCTGTTTCCAGGATTTCACGTGACTACCAACACCGCCAGTTTATGCGTACAGTAGCCGTCTGCCCAATCCACACGTGTTCCTGTTTTACTGGTGTTCTGTAATGTCAGCAGATCCCCTGATGTTTGTCTGCCAAAGTCTCCTGCTCTGTCCACATTCCCACCACTTGCAGTGGGAAGGTGGACAGCGCAGGAGACAGTGCCGGACACACATTGGGGGATCAGCTCACGTTACAGAACACCAGGAACACAGGAACAAGTGTGGAATGCGTGGACGGCAACTGTGAGCAGGAACTGGCGGTGTTGGAGGTCAGGGGAAATACTAGAGACAGAGTGGAGACAGAGGCCAAATCAGAGAATGTTTAAATCTGAAGTAGTTACAATTTGGAGGCAGCAGCAGTTTGTCCTCCACACAGCGGGGGATCAGCTGACGTTACCGAACCCCACTTTCACATGAACGAGTGTGTTTTTCTGTGTGGACAGCACTTCCGAGCACCAACTGGCGGTGTTGGAGCCCAGGGACAATCATGGTGCAGGCCGAGGCCTACTAGGAGCCAGGTGTAAATCTGAGGTATTTTGACTTTGGAGGGAGCAGGACACTTTGCCCTCCACACAGCAGGGGATCAGCCGACGTTACCTAACCCCACTTTCACATGAACGAGTGTGTTTTTCTGTGTGGACGGCACTTCCGAGCAACAACTGACGATGTTGGAGCCCAGGGATAGTCATTTTGTAGGCTGAGGCCTACTTGGAGGCAGTTTAAGATAAGACGTTGTTTGAATTTGGAGGCAGCAGCAGTTTGCCCTCCACACAGCAGGGGATCAGCTGACATTACTGACCCCCACTTTCACATGAACAAGTGTCTTTTTCTGTGTGGACAGCACTTCCGAGCACCAACTAGCGTTGTTGGAGCCCAGGGAGAACCAGGGTGCAGGCCGAGGCCTACTTGGTGGCAGTTTTAGATTGTTTGTAGGCTACAACAGGCTGTCAACGTGCTCCAATTAGGCATCTGTCTCCACTCTGTTTCCAGGATTTCACGTGACTACCAACACCGCCAGTTTATGCGTACAGTAGCCGTCTGCCCAATCCACATGTGTTCCTGTGTTACTGGTGTTCTGTAATGTCAGCAGATCCCCTGATGTTTGTCTGCCAATGTCTCCGGCTATGTCCACATTCCCACCACTTGCAGTGGGAAGGTGGACAGCGCAGGAGACAGTGCCAGACACACATTGGGGGATCAGCTCACGTTACAGAACACCAGGAAAACAGGAACAAGTGTGGAATACGTGGACGGCAACTGTGAGCAGGAACTGGCGGTGTTGGAGGTCAGGGGAAATACTAGAGACAGAGTGGAGACAGAGGCCAAATCAGAGAATGTTTAAATCTGAAGTAGTTACAATTTGGAGGCAGCAGCAGTTTGCCCTCCACACAGCAGGGGATCAGCTGACGTTACCGAATCCCACTTTCCCATGAACGAGTGTGTTTTTCTGTGTGGACAGCATTTCCGAGCACCAACTGGCGGTGTTGGAGCCCAGGGACAATCGTGGTCCAGGCCGAGGCCTACTAGGAGCCAGGTGTAAAGCTGAGGTATTTTGACTTTGGAGGGAGCAGGACACTTTGCCCTCCACACAGCAGGGGATCAGCCGACGTTACCGAACCCCACTTTCACATGAACGAGTGTGTTTTTCTGTGTGGACGGCACTTCTGAGCAACAACTGACGATGTTAGAGCCCAGGGATAGTCATTTTGTAGGCTGAGGCCTACTTGGAGGCAGTTTAAGATAAGACGTTGTTTGAATTTGGAGGCAGCAGCAGTTTGCCCTCCACACAGCAGGGGATCAGCTGACATTACTGACCCCCACTTTCACATGAACAAGTGTCTTTTTCTGTGTGGACAGCACTTCCGAGCACCAACTAGCATTGTTGGAGCCCAGGGAGAACCATTGTGCAGGCCGAGGCCTACTTGGTGGCAGTTTTAGATTGTTTGTAGGCTACAACAGGCTGTCAATGTGCTCCAATTAGGCATCTGTCTCCACTCTGTTTCCAGGATTTCACGTGACCACCAACACCGCCAGTTTATGTGTACAGTAGCTGTCTGCCCAATCCACACGTGTTCCTGTGTTACTGGGATTCTGTAATGTCAGCAGATCTCCTGATGTGTGTCTGCCAATGTCTCCTGCTCTGTCCACATTCCCACCACTTGCAGTGGGAAGGTGGACAGTGCAGGAAACAGTGGCGGACACACATTGGGGGATCTGCTGACGTAACAGAACCCCAGTAATACAGGAACACGTGTGGAATGCGTGGACGGCAACTGTGAGCAGGAACTGGCGGTGTTGGAGGTCAGGGGAAATACTAGAGACAGAGTGGAGACAGAGGCCAAATCAGAGAATGTTTAAATCTGAAGTAGCTAAAATTTGGAGGCAGCAGCAGTTTGCCCGCCACACAGCAGGGGATTAGCTGACGTTACCGAACCCCACTTTCACATGAACGAGTGTGTTTTTCTGTGTGGACAGCACTTCTGAGCACCAACTGGCAGTGTCGGAGCCCAGGGAAAATCAGGTAGTAGGCCGAGGCCTACTTGGTGGCAGTTTGCGATTGTTTCTAGACTACTACTAACTGTCAACGTACTCCAATTAGGCCTCTGTCTTCACTCTGTTTCGAGTATTTCCTCTGGCTTCCAACCACGCCAGTTGCTGCTCTGAAATGCCGTCTGCACAACCCACACTTGTTCCTGTGTTACTGGGGTTCTGTAACAGCAACTTCTCCCTAGAGGTGAGTCAGGCAATGTCTCCTGCTCTGTCCACATTTCCACTACAAGTAGTGGGAATGTAGACAAAGCAGGAGACATTGCCGTGCTCAACTCTGGAGATGAGCAGATGTTACAGGACCCAGGTACCACAGGAACAAGTGTGGATTGTGCAGACGGCACTTGAGAGCAGAAACAGGCGGTGTTGTAGGCCGGAGGAAATACTCAAAACAGAGTGGAGACAGAGGGCAAATCAGAGAACATATTAAATCAGAGGTAGTCAGAAGTTGTAGGCAGCAGGAGAGTTTGCCGTACACACAGCAGGGGATCAGCTGACGTTACCGAACCCCACCTACACATGAGCGAGTGTTTTGTCTGTGCGGACAGCACTTCTGAGCAACAACGGGCGTTGCTGTAGCCCAGGGAAAATGAGGTAGTAGGCTGAGGCCTACTTGGAGCCAGGTGTAAATCTGAGGTTGTTTGACTGTGGAGGGAGCAGGACACTTTGCCATACACACAGCAGGGGATCAGCTGACGTTACCGAACCCCACTTACACATGAGTGAGTGTTTTGTCTGTGCGGACAGCACTTCTGAGCACCAACTGGCAGTGTCGGAGCCCAGGGAAAATCAGGTAGTAGGCCGAGGCCTACTTGGTGGCAGTTTGCGATTGTTTCTAGACTACTACTAACTGTCAACGTACTCCAATTAGGCCTCTGTCTTCACTCTGTTTCGAGTATTTCCTCTGGCTTCCAACCATGCCAGTTGCTGCTCTGAAATGCCGTCTGCACAACCCACACTTGTTCCTGTGTTACTGGGGTTCTGTAACAGCAGCTTCTCCCTAGAGGTGAGTCAGGCAATGTCTCCTGCTCTGTCCACATTTCCACTACAAGTAGTGGGAATGTAGACAAAGCAGGAGACATTGCCGTGCTCAACTCTGGAGATGAGCAGATGTTACAGGACCCAGGTACCACAGGAACAAGTGTGGATTGTGCAGACGGCACTTGAGAGCAGAAACAGGCGGTGTTGTAGGCCGGAGGAAATACTCAAAACAGAGTGGAGACAGAGGGCAAATCAGAGAACATATTAAATCAGAGGTAGTCAGAAGTTGTAGGCAGCAGGAGAGTTTGCCGTACACACAGCAGGGGATCAGCTGACGTTACCGAACCCCACCTACACATGAGCGAGTGTTTTGTCTGTGCGGACAGCACTTCTGAGCAACAACGGGCGTTGCTGTAGCCCAGGGAAAATGAGGTAGTAGGCTGAGGCCTACTTGGAGCCAGGTGTAAATCTGAGGTTGTTTGACTGTGGAGGGAGCAGGACACTTTGCCATACACACAGCAGGGGATCAGCTGACGTTACCGAACCCCACTTACACATAAGCGAGTGTTTTGTCTGTGCGGACAGCACTTCTGAGCACCAACTGGCAGTGTCGGAGCCCAGGGAAAATCAGGTAGTAGGCCAAGGCCTACTTGGTGGCAGTTTGCGATTGTTTCTAGACTACTACTAACTGTCAACGTACTCCAATTAGGCCTCTGTCTTCACTCTGTTTCGAGTATTTCCTCTGGCTTCCAACCACGCCAGTTGCTGCTCTGAAGTGAAGTCTGCACAACCCACACTTGTTCCTGTGTTACTGGGGTTCTGTAACAGCAGCTTCTCCCTAGAGGTGAGTCAGGCAATGTCTCCTGCTCTGTCCACATTTCCACTACAAGTAGTGGGAATGTAGACAAAGCAGGAGACATTGCCGTGCTCAACTCTGGAGATGAGCAGATGTTACAGGACCCAGGTACCACAGGAACAAGTGTGGATTGTGCAGACGGCACTTGAGAGCAGAAACAGGTGGTGTTGTAGGCCGGAGGAAATACTCAAAACAGAGTGGAGACAGAGGGCAAATCAGAGAACATATTAAATCAGAGGTAGTCAGAAGTTGTAGGCAGCAGGATTGTTTGCCGTACACACAGCAGGGGATCAGCTGACGTTACCGAACCCCACCTACACATGAGCGAGTGTTTTGTCTGTGCGGACAGCACTTCCGAGCACCAACTGGCGTTGTCGGAGCCCAGGGAAAATGAGGTAGTAGGCCGAGGCCTACTTGGAGCCAGGTGTAAATCTGAGGTTGTTTGACTGTGGAGGGAGCAGGACACTTTGCCATACACACAGCAGGGGATCAGCTGACGTTACCGAACCCCACTTACACATGAGCGAGTGTTTTGTCTGTGCGGACAGCATTTCTGAGCACCAAATGGCGGTGTCGTAGCACAGGGAAAATCAGGTAGTAGGCCGAGGCCTACTTGGTGGCAGTTTGCGATTGTTTCTAGACTACTACTAACTGTCAACGTACTCCAATTAGGCCTCTGTCTTCACTCTGTTTCGAGTATTTCCTCTGGCTTCCAACCACGCCAGTTGCTGCTCTGAAATGCCGTCTGCACAACCCACACTTGTTCCTGTGTTACTGGGGTTCTGTAACAGCAGCTTCTCCCTAGAGGTGAGTCAGGCAATGTCTCCTGCTCTGTCCACATTTCCACTACAAGTAGTGGGAATGTAGACAAAGCAGGAGACATTGCCGTGCTCAACTCTGGAGATGAGCAGATGTTACAGGACCCAGGTACCACAGGAACAAGTGTGGATTGTGCAGACGGCACTTGAGAGCAGAAACAGGTGGTGTTGTAGGCCGGAGGAAATACTCAAAACAGAGTGGAGACAGAGGGCAAATCAGAGAACATATTAAATCAGAGGTAGTCAGAAGTTGTAGGCAGCAGGAGAGTTTGCCGTACACACAGCAGGGGATCAGCTGACGTTACCGAACCCCACCTACACATGAGCGAGTGTTTTGTCTGTGCGGACAGCACTTCCGAGCACCAACTGGCGTTGTCGGAGCCCAGGGAAAATGAGGTAGTAGGCCGAGGCCTACTTGGAGCCAGGTGTAAATCTGAGGTTGTTTGACTGTGGAGGGAGCAGGACACTTTGCCATACACACAGCAGGGGATCAGCTGACGTTACCGAACCCCACTTACACATGAGCGAGTGTTTTGTCTGTGCGGACAGCACTTCTGAGCACCAACTGGCGGTGTCGTAGCACAGGGAAAATCAGGTAGTAGGCCGAGGCCTACTTGGTGGCAGTTTGCGATTGTTTCTAGACTACTACTAACTGTCAACGTACTCCAAATAGGCCTCTGTCTTCACTCTGTTTCGAGTATTTCCTCTGGCTTCCAACCACGCCAGTTGCTGCTCTGAAATGCCGTCTGCACAACCCACACTTGTTCCTGTGTTACTGGGGTTCTGTAACAGCAGCTTCTCCCTAGAGGTGAGTCAGGCAATGTCTCCTGCTCTGTCCACATTTCCACTACAAGTAGTGGGAATGTAGACAAAGCAGGAGACATTGCCGTGCTCAACTCTGGAGATGAGCAGATGTTACAGGACCCAGGTACCACAGGAACAAGTGTGGATTGTGCAGACGGCACTTGAGAGCAGAAACAGGCGGTGTTGTAGGCCGGAGGAAATACTCAAAACAGAGTGGAGACAGAGGGCAAATCAGAGAACATATTAAATCAGAGGTAGTCAGAAGTTGTAGGCAGCAGGAGAGTTTGCCGTACACACAGCAGGGGATCAGCTGACGTTACCGAACCCCACTTACACATGAGCGAGTGTTTTGTCTGTGCGGACAGCACTTCTGAGCAACAACGGGCGTTGCTGTAGCCCAGGAAATAAAGTTCAGGTCATAGAAACATGAACACAACAGGAGACCTGGATCCTGTTGCCAGCCAATTATTTATTCTGGAAGAGGACTGGCAAATTCAGGTGAGATCCAGGCCTTGTTCATTTTCACAAAAGTAAGCCGGTCAACATTATCGGCGGATAGTCGCGTGCGACGGTCTGTTACCACACCACCTGCAGCACTAAAGACACGTTCCAATAATACACTGGTAGCAGGGCAAGCCAGCACCTCCAATGCATACTGGCTAAGCTCTTGCCATGTATCCAGCTTAGAGACCCAATACTTGAACGGGGAAGAGCCGTCTGGGAGAACACTAACAGGGCACGACTAGTAGTCTGTCACCATCTGACGGAAACGTTGCCTCCTGCTGACTGGAGCCGTCTGTGATGGTGTAGCCGTTTGTGGCGGTCCCACAAAACTTTTCCACATTTGGGCCATACTGGCCTTGCCTTGTCCTGCGGCACTGCCTCTGCTACCTCTTTGTGCAGAGCTTCCTCCACTGCCTCAACCCACATGGCTGGTTTGAAAAGCACTACCAGCAACACTTTTGGGGGGAATGGAGAACATGATGGCCTGCACAAGTGTTTCTTGGTACTCCCGCATTTTTCGCTCCCGGTTCAACTGTGGTATGAGGCTTTGTAAGTTGTCCCGGTAGCGAGGATCTAGGAGGGTGTACACCCAATAATCAGCCGTGTGGAGAATGTTGGCGATGCGGCGTTCATTTAACAAGCACTGCAGCATGAAATCAACCATGTGCTGCAGACTGCCAACTGGACCGGAAACGCTGTCCCCAGCTTGAGGCAGCATCTCTGCCTGCTCAGCATCACCCCACCCTCGCTGTACACACTGACTACTAGAGCATTGTGTACCTCCCTCCTCTGGAGAGATGTGTTCCTCCTCCTCCATTGACTCCTCGTCATCCTCCTCACTAAATGTCCCCTGCCTGGGCCTTTGTGTGGAAGCACGTTGCGCAGACTTGCCAGAAGCAGATGGCATTTCTGACTGCTCATCCTCGACCTCTTCAAAAACCTCCTCACTTAGTGCTTGTAAGGTTTTTTGAAGCAGACAGATGAGGGGGACAGTCATGCTGATTAGTGCATCATCTGCACTGGCCATCCGCGTGGAGTCATCGAAGGCACGCAAAACTTGGCAGATGTCCCTCATAGTGGCCCACTCAGTGGTGGTGAAGTGTGTCCGGCGCACAGTGCGACTTGTTTGCGCCTGATGCAGCTGGTACTCCATTACTGCTGCCTGCTGCTCACACAACCGCTCCAACATATGTAACGTTGAATTCCACCTGGTGGGGAGGTCACATATGATGCGATGTTCTGGCAGGCGGAATCGGCGTTGCAGAGATGCAATGCGCGATCTTGCCATGCTGGAACGCCGCAAGTGAGCACACTCTAGGCGAACCTTGTGCAGCAGTGCATCAAGATCCGGATAGTCCCTCAGAAAGCTCTGCACGACCAAATTGAGCATGTGTGCCAGACATGGTATGTGAGAGAGGTTGCCTAGGCCCAGAGCTGCCACTAGATTTCGGCCATTGTCACTCACTACCAAACCTGGCTGGAGATTCGCTGGCACAAACCACACATCGCTCTCCTGCTTGATGGCATTCCAGAGCTCCTGTGCTGTGTGGCTCCGATTCCCCAAAGAAATTAATTTAAGGATGGCCTGTTGACGTTTGGCCACACCTGTGCTCATATCTGGCCTAACAGGCTCACGCAGTGCTGATTCCGAGGAACTAGAGTAGGAGGAGGACTCAATATGTACAGACTGCATTCCTGCAATCCTTGGAGTTGGCAGAATACGTAAAGAGCCACTCTCCAGATCTGCACCCGGCTCCACAACATTGACCCAATGGGCAGTGAGGGAAAGGTATCGTCCCTGTCCATGGCTACTCGTCCACGCATCGGTGGTCAGGTGGACCTTGCTACTGACGGCATTTAGTAGCGCATTTTTAATTTTTCCCTCCACATGCTTTTGCAGGGCAGGGACAGCTTGCCTGCTGAAATAAAAGCGGCTGGGCACATTGTATTGTGGAACTGCCAATGACATAAAGTTCCGGAAGGTGTCAGTCTCCACCAGCCTGAATGACAGCATCTCAAGGGCCAGTAGTTTGGCAATGCCGGCATTCAGAGCCAGTGCTCGGGGATGGTTTGCCGAGTATGGCCGCTTTTTCTCCCATGCCTGTGCTACCGATTGCTGGTGAGTGGCCTGGGAGTGTGCTGACGACTGCGAACGTGGTTCAGTGGGTGGAATTTCACTGGGTCTCTGGACAACAGTGGCAGTGGTTCTTCCATGGCGTTCCAGTGAGGAAGCCGAACCAGCTGTGTGTGAGCTGGAGGAAGAGGCCCCAACACGAGCTGAAGAGGTGGTAGGTGCTGCTGAAGGTTGGCCTACATCTTCAGTGTGTCTGTGTAACTCCACCTCGTGCTTGGTACGCACATGTTTCCACATATTTGTGGTATTGAGGTTGGTCACATTTTTCCCTCGTTTCACTTTCTGATGACACAGCTTGCATTTGACAAAGCAAATGTCATCTGCAACTGTGTCAAAAAAAGACCACGCACTGCAAGTCCTGGGAGCGCCCGTTTTGTGTTTTGGAAGAGGATTGCTCCTCACGGGTGCCAAAGTGGAGGCTACAGGCAACCAAGTCTGCCCCCGCCCTCTCCCTCCTCTTTTGGCCGTTCGGGGAATCTCTTCCTCAGAGCTGCTCCCACCACCTTCCTGTGGCTGACGCCATGATGGGTCAAGGACCTCATCATCTCCACTCCCCTCTTCAAGCACCGGCTGGTCCTGGGTTGTCTCGCCAGCACCGTATGCACCAGAAATTGGCAACTGAGTCTCATCATCATCTGATGCATACTGAGGTGTGCTGACCATAGGCACTGGCCCACCCGCCTCTTCAGATTCAAAGTGACAAAGCAGTTGCGCATCACTGCATACTCCCTCTTCTTCACGCTCTAGAATGCTGCTTGGCTGGCCACCTCTTTCCAAGCCAACAGATTCTGAGAACAGAAGTAAAGATTGAGATGGCTCCTGTCCAGGGTTCTCAGACTGCCTGGGCAATTTGGCAGGTGGTGAAGAGACAGATGGTTGCTCTTCAGTGCTCTGGCCTTGGGAGGATGCGGAAGTCATTGAAGTGGATGCGTTAGCTGCCATCCATCCGACAACGGCTTCAATTTGTTCGTCACGCAGCAGGGGGGGAAGGCGAGGTCCTACAAAGCTGCGCATGAAGGACTGTTGCCTAGTAAAAGTGGGGGATGCCGGGTCAATGGTGGCCGCAGCAGATACCGAATCCCCACGTCCTCTCCCTGCTGAATCCCCCCGTCCTCTCCCAGCTGAAACTCCACGGCCACGACCACGTGCCTTACTCCCTGCCTTCTTCATCTTGGTAGACTGATAAAGATAGGCAGAAAAGTAAAAAAGGGGTGGCTTAGTGTTCTTATTCCTGAACACCTGCTAACCAGTATAAGAAACACTAATTTGGCTAAGAGTGTGTGTACTACACTTTAATATGATCTAATGTGGCCTAGACAACTGTAAAGTGGAGTGTTTGGTGAACTTTATTTCCTTTTTTTTGGGTGGGAGGAAAGGAAAGGATGTGACCAAAGTTTGAAAGCTATAGTATCACAAACTTTTTGGAGCGATTACAATGCAGGAAGCTAACCTACAATGCAATTGATGAGGCTCCAAAAAATAGGGTGATACTAGCCTGGCTGGCCCTGAAGGGCACAAGCCAGCAAAAAGGCTCCTCTATCTAATCCTATCTAGTGTTTGCAACCAACCAATGACAATGGATGCGGTTGGAAGCACACTAATATAGGAGCAAAAATCTGGCTAAATTAGCTGCAAAAAAAGGACTATGTATGAGGCAGTGACGCACGCTGAGCGGACTACAGCTAGCGGTGGCTGTAAAACACACTGCAACGTGAGCTGCACTCACACACAGAGAGACCTATCAGACAGCCAAAAACAGTGCAGAGAAATGGGCTATAGCACTGAAAGGCTGCTGAAAGGCTCCGCTGTCCACTCCTTTAGTGTTTGCAACCAACGTATATGGATACGTATGGAAGCACACTATACAGGAGAAAAAAAAAGCAGCAATAAAAGAAAAATGTGTATGAGGCAGAGACACACGCTGGCCGGCCTACAAGCAGACGTGCCTGCAGGACACACTACACAGCGTGGGTCTGCACTCACACAGCCCTTGCAGACAGCTGTGAAAACAGCGCTGCTAGGGAAAAGCAAGCTACAGTGGTGGATTATGTAGCCTGGGTAGAGCAATAGATATTTTAGATGATCGCTATTTCTAACTGTCCCTCACAGTCTTCAACAGCAGCCTGTCCCTAACTGAATTCACAGCAGAGTGACCAGAAATGGCGGCTGCAGCGCTTTTTATAGTGCATCATGACATCATTTCAGCAGCCAATCACAGCCATGCCAGTAGTTAACATGCCTACATGCCTAACAGGATATGCCCATACTTCTGAGGATCCCCATTGGCTGAATCAAATCGAGCGGGCTCCTAGCATTATGGGAACTTCCGATTCCGGTATTCGATATGAAAAAAGTATCGGAACTAAGTATCGGAATTCCGATACAGCTAATATCGGCCGATACCCGATACTTGCGGTATCGGAATGCGCAACACTATTTATGATATAACTCTGTTTCAGAGACAAATCAGATGGCCAGATTTCCCCCTTCACTACCAAGGGTGGTTTGCACATTAACTCCCGGGCCAATTTTTACAATTCTGACCACTGTCCCTTTATGAGGTAATAACTCTGAAACGCTTCCATGGATCCCGGTGATTCTGACACTGTTTTCTCGTGACATATTGTACTTCATGTTAGTGGTAAAATTTCATTCAAATAACTTGCGTTTATTTGTGAAAAAAATGGAAATTTGGTGAAAATTTTTAAAATTTTGCAATTTTCCAACTTTGAATTTTTATGCCCTTAAATCACAGAGATACGGCACACAAAAAACTTAATAAATAACATTTCCCACATGGTTACTTTACATCAGCACAATTTTGGAACCAAAATTTTTTTTTGTTAGGAAGTTATAAGGGTTAAAAGTTGACCAGCGATTTCTCATTTTTGCAACACCATTTTATTTTTACGGACCACATCACATTTGAAGCCACTTTGAGGGGTCTATATGATAGAAAATACCCAAAAGTGACACCATTCTAAAAACTGAACCCCTTAAGGTGCTCAAAACCAAATTCAAGAAGTTTATTAATCCTTCAGGTGCGTCCCAGGAATTTTTTTAAATATTTTAAAAAAAATGAACATTTAACTTTTTTTCACAAAAAAAATAATTCAGGTTCAAGTTTTTTTATTTTACCCAGGGTAACAGGAGAAATTGGACGCAAAAGTTATTGTGCAGTTTGTCCTGTGTACGCCGATACCTGATATGTGGGGGGATCACTGTTTCGGCGCATGGCAGAGCTCAGAATGGAAGAAGCGCCGTTTGACTTTTTCAATGCAAAATTGGCTGGAATTCAGATCGGACACCATGTCACGTTTGGAGAGCCCCTGATGTACCTAAACAGTGGAAACCCCACACAAGTGACACCATTTTGGAAACTAGACCCCCCAAGGAACTTTTCTAGATATGTGTTGAGAACGTTGAACCCACAAGGGCTTCACAGAAGTTTATAACGTACAGCGGTACAATTAAAAACTCATATTTTTTCCACAAAAAATGATCTTTTCACCCCCAACTTTTATTTTCCCAAGGGTAACAGGACCCTAAACATTATTGTGCAATTTGTCCTGAGTACACTGATACCCCATATGTGGGTAAATGACTATTTGGGCGCATGGCAGAGCTCAGAAGGGAAGCAGTGCCATTTGACTTTTTTGGCTGGAATTGAGATCGGACACCATGTCGCAATTGGAAAACCCCTGATGTACCAAAACAGTGGAAACCCCCCCCACAAATGACACCATTTTGGAAACTAAACCCCCCAAGGAACTTATCTAGATGTGTGGTGAGGACTTTGAACGCCCAAGGGCTTCACAGAAGTTTATAACGTACAGCCGTACAATTAAAAAATCATATTTTTTCCACAAAAATGATCTTTTCACCCTCAATTCTTATTTTTCCAAGGGTAACAGGACCCTAGAAGTTATTGCGCAATTTGTCCTGAGTACGCTGATACCCCACATGTGGGGGTAAACCACTATTTGGGCGCATGGCAGAGCTCAGAAAGGAAGCAGCGCCATTTGACGTTTTTGGCTGGAATTGAGATCACACACCATGTCGCATTTGGAAAGCCCCTGATGTACCAAAACAGTGAAAACCCCCACAAATGACACCATTTTGGAAACTAGACCCCCCAAGGAACTTATCTAGATGAAAATAAAAAAATTGTATATTTTTTCCACAAACATGATCTTTTAGTCACCAATTTTTTTATTTTCCCAAGGGTACCAGGAGAAATTGGACCCCAAAAGTTGTTGTCCAATTTGTCATGAGTATGCTGATACCCCATATGTGGGATAAAACTACTGTATGGGTACATGTTGGGGCTCAGAAGGGAAGTAGTGACGTTTTGAAATGCAGACTTTGATGGAATGGTCTGCGGGTGTCATGTTGCTTTTGGAGAGCACCTGATATACCTAAACAGTGGAAACCCCCCACAAGAAACTAGACCCCCTAAGGAACTTATCTAGATGTGTGGTGAGCACTTTGAACCCCCCCAGTGCTTCACAGAAGTTTATAACGACCGGGTGTGAAAATAAAAAAATCGTATCTTTTCAACAAACATGATCTTTTAGTCCCCTTTATTTTATTTTCCCAAGGGTAACAGGAGAAATTGGACCCCAAAAGTTGTTGTCCAATTTGTCCTGAGTACGCTGATACCCCATATGTGGGTGAAAACTACTGTATAGGCACACGTCGGGGCTCGGAAGGGAACTAGTGACGTTTTGGAAATGTAGACTTTGATGGAATGGTCTGCGGGTGTCATGTCCGTTAGGAGAGCCCCTGATGTACCTAAACTATTGAAATTCCCCACAAGTGACCCCATTTTGGAAACTAGACCCCCCACGGAACTTATCTAGATGGTGGTGAGCACTTTGAACCCCCAAGTGCTTCACAGAAGGTTATAACGCCCGGCGTGAAAATAAAAAAATCATTTTTTTTCCACAAAAATTATATTTTTGCCCCCAATTTTTTATTTTCCTAAGGGTAACAGGAGAAATTGGACCCCAAAAGTTGTTTTGCAATTTGTCCTGAGTAGGCTTATACCCTATATGTGGGGGTAAAACACTGTTTGGGCACATGGCAGAGCTTGGAAGGGAAGGACCACCATTTGACTTTGACAGAATTGGCTGGAATTGAGATCAGACGCCATGTTGCATTTGGAGCGCACCTTATGTGCCCAAACAGTGGAAACCCCCCAATTATAACTCCAACTCTAACCCCAACACACCTCTAACCCTAATCTCAGCCCTAACCCTAGCCCTAACCCTAACCCTAGCCCTAACCCTAGGCCTAACCCTAACCCTAGCCCTAACCCTAGCCCTAACTCTAACCCTAATGGGAAAATGGAAATAAATACATTGTCTTTTAATTTTATTATTTTTCCCTAACTAAGGGGGTGATATCGGGGGGTTTGATTTACTATTTATGGCGGTTTTTATATTTGGCAGCTGTTATGCGCTAAAAGACGCTTTTTATTGTAAAAATAGTTTTTGCATCACCACATATTGAGAGCTATAATTTTTCCATATTTTGACCCACCGAGTCATGTGAGGTCTTATTTTTTGCGGGACGAGTTGACATTTTTATTGGTATCATTTTCGGGCACGTGACATCTTTGGATCACTTTTTACTCCGATTTTTGTGACGCAGAATGAACAAAAACCAGCGTTTCATGAATTTCTTTTGGGGGGTGCGTTTACACCGTTACGCCTGCGGTAAAATTGATAAAGTGCTTTTATTCTTCGGGTCAGTACGGTTACAGCAATACCTCATTTAGGTCTTTTTTTATGTTTTGGAGCTTTTATGCAATGAAAACAATTTTATATAAAAAATAATTATTTTTGCATTGCTTTATTCTGCGAGCTATAACTTTCTTATTTTTTTGCTGATGATGCTGTATGGCAGCTCATTTTTTGCAGGACAAGATGACGTTTTCAGCGGTACCATGGAAATTTATATGCGTCTTTTTGATTGTGCGTTATTGCACTTTTTGTTCGGTGGTATGATAATAAATCATTATTTTTTGCTTTGTTTTTTATTTTTATTTTTTAAGGCGTTCGTTAAAGGGGTTAACTTATGGGACAGTTTTATAGGGCGGGTCGTTACGGACGCGGCGATACCAAATATGTGTACTTATATAGTTTTTTTTTTTTTATTTCCAAAAAATGAATTTATTAAGGAATATTTTTTTTTAAATTTATTTAGCGATTTGTTTAAAATTATTTTTACACTTTTTTTTAACTTTATTACATTGTCCCGGGGGGACATAACTGTCATGTGACAGATCACTGATCTGCAGGTACTAAGTAAGCCAGCTCACTTCAGGCCCCCGAAGGTCCCCGTCGCCATATTGGATCCGGGGACCTGCAGGGATGGAGCCCCCCGCAGCAGTGCTGCACATTGCGCTGGTGTGGTGGGCTCAGGGAAGCACGGAGTGAGCCCCCTCCCTGCCGATGCTTCCCTTTAACCCCGGTACACCGCGATCAAACACCCCGTGTTTGATCGCGGTGTGCAAGATAAGATAAGAATTCTTTTTATATATACCATGGCCAGTCATTATATATAAGACAGAAGGAGTAACCATAATTGCAAGGAGCTGAACATAAACATATTTACCCAAAGTCCAAGCTGTTACAATGTACTCTTTGACGCGCGTTTCGATCTCTTCCTCAGAAGGGGTGCGCCATGGTATATATAAAAAGAATTCTTATCTAATTTGCCATTATATCTTTCACGATGAATTACCTATTTCCAGAAATTAGATTTTTATTATTCTGTGAGCTCATGTGTATTTTGCACTTTAACCACTGTCCTCTGTGATCTGTTCTAGCCCTTTTATGAAATTAATATTTAAAATTTTTTATATATGTTGCTATTTACTATTTAAAAAGTTGTACCATTTGGGCTGAATATTTTCTCTGCTACTCAATGGTTGCATTTTTTCATTTTTTCTATGTATGTGTATTTCTCTCTTTTAATCTTTGACATTGTTCAATATAATAAAATTGTTTTTTAATGAATTTTTTGGAGGACTCGTTTCTCTCTGTTTTGGGAATTTCTCACTGTTCTCCGTGTTTCAATTTTTTGGCAGTTTTTTTTTCTGTACTGCATTTATAGGTAGGTAAGAACCTGCTGTAATCAAAATCGCCACATGTTGAAGGGCAAAGTGCACGGTCAGACAACATAGAAATAACAAAAAACTGACCGGCACATCCAAGCCAGTGTGAATAGGTGCTATGTGCCATGTACAATACACAAAAAAGCTGCACTCTATCGTGCCTAAGCATGTCAACGTGAAATACAAGAAAGATGAACAGCTATATGACTTTTGAATACTAGAAAAAATGAGACACCCTGCACACAATTTGGCCAAGTTATGTCTGCCCATCAACCAATGTCAAAGTGGTCTCAGAAAAAACTGATGGGTCCCTATCCAATATTAATAGCTCTCTAAGGCTGATGTCTGAATTCCTGGGTGAATGTGGACACTTCTCTCAGCAATGCATACATTTAAAGGTAGATAGGAACCTGCTGTAATCAAAATCACCACATGTTAAAGGGCGGAGTGCTCAGTCAGAGCGCTGATATAGAAATAAAAAACTGACTGACACATCAGTTTTTTGTTATTTCTATGTTGGCTCTCTGAACAAGCAATGGCTGCCTCCACTAAACCTGGAGCCAGGTAAGGCCATGTGTGATAATGGTGCAAACCTGGTGGTGACAAACTCACACATGTGCCTTGTATGGCTCACATCCTCAACCTGGAGGTACAGCAATTTCTCTGCCTCTATCTCGACCTGGATGTGCTGCTGTAAAAAGCACGGTCACTGTGTGCTACCTTCCAGCAATCGCACCCTGCAGCTCATCGACTTGTATCGATAAAGAGGTCTTTCATAGGGATGAGCGGGTATACTCATTAGGATGTGGTACTCGGCGAGTAATGTGGTACTCACGGTACTCGAATCCTAGTGAGTAAATTTCACTACTCGCCTTGCAATATTCAGATCTCCCACCCGGCATGTGTCAGCCAATCACAGTAAAGTCACCGCCTTCTTTGTTGTGGCATTACTGTGATTGATGGCCGCGCAGCCTCATATTTGTGTGCAGGGGTCTTGCAGTAATTTCCGCGAGAGTTCCGGTACGTGTGCACTTAGCCTTAATGTTACCTCGCCACCCACACACCATGGAGTTGGATCTCTTGGAAGTGCACGACACATGAGCACCTTCTTGTTGCACTATCTTCAACATGTTGTCTGTATTCTTAAGGTTAGAAATAGTGCTGACTACTGGAATGTCACTCTGTAAGGCTGGTTTCACATTTGCGTTTTTTTGCGCTGTAAAAAAACGCATACGTGCGCATGCGTTTTTTCCCCTATATTTAACGTGGGTGCGCATACCTGCGCACTGGCATGCGCACGTATGCGATTTTCATGCGCTGCGTTTTTTTGGGGTGTGCGTTTGTATTTTACAGACGCAGCATGTTGCATTTTTTGGCCCTGCAAAAAAGCGCATGCGCACGTATGCGCACGTTTTGCGCTAAAAATGGCCATTATAGCCTATGGATGCGCATACGTGCGCACTGGCATGCGCATGTAAGCGTTTTTTTAGCGCTGCGTTTTTTTGGTAGTGTCCACTTGTTGTACTAGTTATAATCTTCTAAAGTCAAAAAAAAAAAGTCTATATAAAGGAGGTGCCTGCCAAAACTCTGCCACTACTACACTGACAGATTGGAGAGCAGACAGTCAACAAGGAACCCATCTTATATCAGCGAAGAATGTGAGTATATTACATTATATGCCTGTCCTTTTAAATTATGTACTGTATGTACTAATGATTTTTATTATTTTTACATGCAGTATGTCTTCAGAATCCGAGTATTCCCCATTGCGGCAGGAATTGGCGCAAGCAGACCGTGAGGTGATTATTTTCGTGCATCTGGTAAGTATATCTGCTGCTTCTCCAAATCTCTTACGTTTTTTTCTACTTTTTTAAGACATCGTCATCATCATCTTCTGCGGACGGGACTAGTGAGGGCGAAGAGCAGGAGCAGCGAAGCCAAGTCCCGGTGGTGATACGGAATGTATGTATCAAATGATTTGTAATGTTCTTTATTTTTTTTCTTCTATTTTTACTCTTTTTTATGTTTCTTTTTTTGTAACTTTTTATTCAATTTAAATTTGATTATTCTAATGAATGTGTTTTGTCTAGGTTCCACAACGGGATGAAGACGTCTACCTGGATAATGAGCAGCTCATCAGCCTGGTCCAGGAGCGTTCGCCATTGTGGGACAGCCGTGACCGGCTGCACAAGGACATTGTGGTGACCCGGCGGCTATGGAATGAGGTGGCCGCAGCGTTGATGGATGGCTGGGACAGCGCCACAGCATCCTCCAAAAAGGCGTTTAGTGAGTATTTCCCTGCTCTGTATTGTGCCGCAGTGACTGTTGTCCTTGACGGCACTGTTGGGTTTCGTGCTAGGCATATTCTAGCAGGAAACCCAACAGTGTCATTGGGGTCTACAGTGACTGCTTTGAGTATTGTATTGCTACATTGTGCTGCAGTGACTGTTGTCCTTGACGGCACTGTTGGGTTTCGTGCTAGGTGTATTCTAGCAGGAAACCCAACAGTGTCATCGGGGTCTACAGTGACTGCTTTGAGTATTGTATTGCTACATTGTGCCGCAGTGACTGTTGTCCTTGACGGCACTGTTGGGTTTCGTGCTAGGTGTATTCTAGCAGGAAACCCAACAGTGTCATCGGGGTCTACAGTGACTGCTTTGAGTATTGTATTGCTACATTGTGCCGCAGTGACTGTTGTCCTTGACGGCACTGTTGGGTTTCGTGCTAGGTGTATTCTAGCAGGAAACCCAACAGTGTCATCGGGGTCTACAGTGACTGCTTTGAGTATTGTATTGCTACATTGTGCCGCAGTGACTGTTGTCCTTGACGGCACTGTTGGGTTTCGTGCTAGGTGTATTCTAGCAGGAAACCCAACAGTGTCATCGGGGTCTACAGTGACTGCTTTGAGTATTGTATTGCTATATTGTGCCGCAGTGACTGTTGTCCTTGACGGCACTGTTTTTTTTTTAACAACAGTGGACAAAGTCCGAACACGTTGGCGTTCGATCAAGGACCGCTTCAACAGTGATGTTCGTGCTGAGGGCCAGGTTCGCAGTGGATCTGCGTCAAGGACCAGAACTAGATACCGTCACTATCACGCGTTGCAGTTCCTAAGACCGGTCCTTGCCACGAGATCGTAAGTATTATAAATTTTGGGTTTTTATTTTTATTAATCTGTGTTTTTCTAATCCACAGCTGATGCTTCTTGTAAAGGCATGGTAGTAATGATTTTCCTTTATTCCACAGCACCTGGAGCAGCACCCTGCAACCTGGCCCTGGAGCGGTCCTTCCTCGGACGTCCTCTGACCCGTCCCAGCCATCCGACAGCCAGGAAGCACCTTGCAGGTCAGCCACACACACAGCTGGTGACCAGGAAGCTGGGCCATCAGGTGTTCCCCTGTCCCAGGTCTCTGCCACTGGTTATGCGGGCACTACCCGCCAGCGGCAGAAGGCCTTGGACAGGAATGTCTTGCCCGAGTTTATGCATTTGAGCGAGGCCTTTAATTCCAGCCTCAAGTCACTGTCCGACAGAGTTGAAAGCGGTTTTGCACTCATGGAACGTGGTTTTAACCACTTTGAACACCGCTTCAATTCTGTAGAACAGCGCCTTGACCGTCTGGAGGCCGACCTCAACAGACCAGCACACCATTTTTTTAGTAAGATTGAAAAGGGCATGGCGGAACACCTTAGTCCTGAGCAACAGCTGAATGTGCTGCAGGCCTGCAACAATGCTTTCTTGCAGGCTATGCAGCATAATCGGTACGGTCAGCAGTCAGTGGTGTCATTTCCACCTGTGCCACCATTGACTCGCTTCACCTCACTACCGACTTGTGCTGCATACCACTGCACGGACACCTCTATTCAAAGCCAGGACACCCACCGTTACACCACCACAAGTCTGAGTGCAGCTGGTCACTTCACCGACACCACCATGGCAAGCGCTGCTCCTGTCTGGAGCACCACCGCCACTCCCATGCATGCGTGGAGCTCAGCCACCACTAGGCAAACATGGAACAGCCCTGCCGCTACAACAACATGTAGTAGCCCTGCCACCACCACTCTGCAAACCTGGACCATCACTGCCGCCACCAGTCCTCCTGCAAGGACGAGCACTGCCAACGAAGAGCAGCAGCAGCAGCCACCTCAGCAGCAGCAGCCACCTCAGCAGCAGCAGCAACCACCTCAGCAGCAGCAGCAGCCACCTCAGCAGCAGCAGCAGCCACCTCAGCAGCAGCCGCCACCTCAGCAGCAGCAGCAGCCACCTCAGCAGCAGCAGCAGCAGCCACACCAGCAGACGGGGGACCTACACTCAATATTTGCCCCTAGTTCAAGGCGAAATCTATCAAGTCGGGCATTGGGCCAAAGTCGGTCCAGGCACACAAGCCTACGGCGACATGCCATTACAACTAATGTACCTGAACAGATTTCCTCTCCTCCAAGTGTTCCTAGTTTAATTCCCTTAACTGGACTACCTTCCCCCACAAGTTTTGTTGCCCCTTCCCCTCAAACACCGTCTTCAACTGCAAGTGTTGCATATTCCCTGCACACCCCCAAATTGAAACCATCTGCCCCCAAACGCCGTAAAAAATAATTTTTTGGTTTACTTTTTTTGATTAAAAATAAATTTACATTTGTGGTTCACCATTACAAAGTTTCATTAATGTTGTTTGCGCCGCTCACACACACTGATGGGTAAATACATGTTAAAAACCAACCCAAGGCCTAGTATAGTCATATGTGAAATAACACAGACTAGTATAGTCATACCAAGGCCTAGTGTAATAACTCTAGTTTTACCAACTTGGATCTGGTTTCATGAAAAACAAACTGTTGAAACTTGTCTAAAAAATAAGTTTCTTTCTAGTTTCACCAGTTTGTTTTTTGTGAAACAAGATGCTAGTTGTTAAAAATTGAGTTATTACAGTAGGCCTTGGTATGGCTATACTAGGCCGTGGTATTTCACATATTACTATACTACTAGCCCCAAGGCCTACTATACTCATATTTGAAATACCACGGCCTAGTGTAGTCATTACAAGGCCTAGTGTAATAACTCTAGTTTTACCAACTAGAATCTGGTTTCATGAAAAACAAACTGTTGAAACTTTTCTAAAAAATAAGTTTCTTTCTAGTTTCACCAGTTTGTTTTTTGTGAAACAAGATGCTAGTTGTTAAAAATCGAGTTATTACAGTAGGCCTTGGTATGACTATACTAGGCCGTGGTATTTCACATATTACTATACTACTAGCCCCAAGGCCTACTATACTCATATTTGAAATACCACGGCCTAGTGTAGTCATTCCAAGGCCTAGTGTAATAACTCTAGTTTTACCAACTAGAATCTGGTTTCATGAAAAACAAACTGTTGAAACTTTTCTAAAAAATAAGTTTCTTTCTAGTTTCACCAGTTTGTTTTTTGTGAAACAAGATGCTAGTTGTTAAAAATCGAGTTATTACAGTAGGCCTTGGTATGACTATACTAGGCCGTGGTATTTCACATATTACTATACTACTAGCCCCAAGGCCTACTATACTCATACTTGAAATACCACGGCCTAGTGTAGTCATTCCAAGGCCTAGTGTAATAACTCTAGTTTTACCAACTAGAATCTGGTTTCATGAAAAACAAAATGTTGAAACTTGTCAAGTTTCAACAGTTTGTTTTTCGTGAAACAAGATCCTAGTTGGTAAAAATCGAGTAGGCCTTGGTATGACTATACTAGGCCGTGGTATTTCACATATGACTATACTAGTAGGCCCAAGGCCTACTATACTCATATTTGAAATACCACGGCCTAGTATAGTTATTCCAAGGCCTAGTGTAATAACTTGTAAGTTGGAATGGAGCAGATTACATTCATCCACTCAATGCTGACTTGTATTCCCCATTGACTTTCATTGGGGTTGGGTTTTGAGGGTTGTGTTTTGAGAAAATCACATACTTTTTTTTCAACTAGTTGCACAATTTTCTCTTGAAAAAATTTGGTTTCCTGATTCATGGCCTGCAGCTTTGCTCGTTCCAATATATTTCACGCAGACTAGCAATGCTGCATTTTAACTCGTATGTGTATTTACCTGCCCAGGTGTGTGAACATCAAAAAATTCAGTTATACATGGGAAGTTTTTTATTTAATTGGAGTTTAAAAAATATAGTGCACTCAGTAATGGTATCAAATAAGGTTTTTTATTACCATAAACAAACAAAAACATTACACCATTTCATCTTGCCAGTGCACCTGTCCTACATCAGAAATAAAGTAGGCCGCAAATTGGTCCCTCATTTGGCCAACTTCAACGGATGACCTGAGAGTGTGCTGAGTGAATTCAGGCAATGGGTTAGGAGCATCATCATCCAGTTCAAAGGTCGGGTGCTCTTTAGCCATCACAAAGTTATGTAGAACCACACAGGCCTTCACCACCTCATCGACTGTTTCAAGTTTAAGATTAATGGCCGTGCCCAGAATTCGCCATCTGGAGACAAGAATCCCAAAAGCACACTCGACAGTTCTTCTGGCCCTGGTCAGCCTGTAATTAAATATTTTTTTGGTGTGGTCCAAGTCCCGGCTGGAGTAGGGTTTCAGTAAGTTTCCGCACATTTGAAAAGCCTCATCGCCAACCATTACAAAGGGCAGTGGCGGAGCTTCGGTGTGAGGAAGAGGCCGTGGCATAGGGAAATTAAATTGGTTGCCATACAACCTCCGGCCCATGTCTGAGTTTTTAAAAGCCTGTGAGTCATTACCACGGCCAAATGCTCCAATGTCCACTGCTACAAACATACATCCGGCATCCACAATCGCCATGAGTACGATTGAAAAGTACTTTTTGTAATTATAGTACTCAGATCCCGTTCTTTGGGGTTTGATGATCCGTATGTGTTTACCATCAACAGCTCCCAAACAGTTGGGAAAATTGCATACTGTCCAGAATTTGTCAGCAATTTCCATCCACTTTTCAGCGGTGGGCAGGGGCATAAATTCTGGACAAAGAACATTCCAGAGAGCCCGGCAGGTGTCAGCAACAATTCCAGACAAGGTAGAGATTCCAATACGGTACTGGAAGTGTAGTGAAGATAGGGTTTCTCCAGTCGCCAGGAATCTGTGAACAGACAAAGAAGTAAAATTAATATTTATGTATATTATTTTAAAAAACTATAAAATAAAATATTAGTACATTCACGAAAACTAATTACCCAAGGTTTTGAATACTAAATTTAAAAAAAAAAATCAGACCGCACCCCTTGGTTTTTAAAACATACCGTAATGTCACCAGTAGCCGTTCCTCAGGAGGAATCGCACGACGGAGCTGTGTGTCCTGTCTCCGGATGGATTGTTGGACACGAGCAAGCAAATCCATGAAACTTTTGTGGGACATCCGGATATAATCTGTAAATTTCTCCGGGTTTGACTGGAGCTCGCTGTAGAGGGTGTGGTATGCCCCACGGCTCTCCCGGATTTCAACAATCGGATGTATCCACATACGCCGCCGTCTTCGCTGCCTCTCTCTCTTCCTTTGTTCATGGCAAGCAACTGCATACGCCTGAGCCATCGCGATGTCCAAATCCAAGTTGAAGTGAAAACTCTTCCAGCGCAGATCCATGGTCACGAGAAGAATCAAGCAAATGTGAAGAATACTGTAGACAGGGTCTATATATTAACATACCACACCCACAATGAAGTCCCATTGGTCTTGTGTGTTGTTGAATGGTTGTTTTTTTTTTTTGGGGGGGTTTTCCAAAGTCTGTAAAAAAACGCAAACGCACAAAAAACGCATACAAACGCACAAAAACGCTGCGTTTTTTTCCTGCATGCGCATAAAAATGCTTGAAAAAAACTCTGCACTGGTTTTGGAAATGGCCAGGTTTTCCACAGTTGAAACACTTGGCAGATCTCCTGTCTCTGCGTGGTGGTTGCTCTTCCCCATCAGTGGCCACCATAAGGGGGGCTGTCTTCCGCACTCCTGGCTGGGATTCAATCCCTTTTGCTACTGTGAGCAGGGTGTCCATTGCTATTGACCTGTATTCTAGTCTGGCTACTATTAGCGGTTTCCTGATTGCTTCTTTCAGTCCATCCACAAAGGCCTGTGCCAGCATTTGCCTGTGTATCTGGTCATGTATGGTGAAGCCCAGGTCTTGGAAAACTTGCATTACTCTGCCATGAAACTTCTCCACAGACTCTGTCTTGTCTTGGCTCATGTCCTGTAAGCTGAGGGCATGTCCAGCCAATTTGCCTTTGTCCCACTCTCTGAGCTGTTCAGTTAGCTTCGGCCCGGACTCCCAAGCATGTACATTTAGTCCTTCTGGAAGTTTGAAGTGTTCCTTCATAATTGGCCAGAATGCGTCACCTGCTTTTATTTCCATCACGACCCAGAGATCATTCCAGGTTGTTGCGTATGTACGCTGGTTCTGCTGCATTCTTTGGTAAAAGAGCATAAAGTGCATCTCTGGGTCAGGTAGATTATTCAGGATACTGGTCGCCTGACTTGGGGTCAAGTGCACATAGTGTAAGGGCGGTGCCTCCATCTGTCCCTGTCTACATGGTGCCTGTGGGTCTCTCTTCCTAGTACTGAGCAGCAAGTAAGATGTTCCCTCGTCATCTTCATCAGAGGAAGGGTTGTGATAACGTGTATTGGGGTCAAACACAGGCTGGTACATGGCTTTAGAAGTTGCATTTTTATGTGAGGATGTCTCGGATGTCTCCCCCCCTTGCTGCAGTGGCAGTGGATTATAATTCCATGTCGGTGTAAATGTACGCAGCTCTGTCCGTCATGGCTGCCTGTTATGAATGAGTCACCGGAGGAGGAAAAAACAAAAACACAAGCTAAGTCCAGAAAACCGGAGAGGTTGGTAGCTAGCAGATTGCAGACCCCTGATCCTATTCACCACAACTAACAGTAGCCGTGGGGGGTTCCTAAGATGCTGACTGCAATCACGCAAAAAACCCTGCCAAAAATAATGTCCAACACGTCTGATAGATAATGCCCTGAAGTCACTAGACTTCAAAATCACTATATCAGCACTCAGGTATATTCTGAAGACAGAGCAAAGAGATCAACTGATCAGAGACAAAAATGGAGTTCAACCCATCCCAACCAGGGCAGGCTGAACACAAACACTAAGTAAACAGACAAAATCTCATGGAAAAATAGCAGAGCAAAAACTTAGCTTTTAGTAGACAGGAACTAAACTGGATGCCAGAGCTCAGCGCAGAAAGGATCACCAGCAACCCTGCAGGGCGTCGGCTGCCTTATATCCACTCAGAAATTCCAGATATCCAATCACACTCCACCTGTTCAGATGACAGGTTCTTCCCATCCAGCCTTTCACCAGCAGAGGGAGTTCATCAGACATCAGAGGTGAAGGAGAAAATGAACTCATAACAGCTGCCCCTCATCTGCCTCTGCAGCAGCTTGTCCCCCCTGCAAGCTGAGCTGAGCTGTCTGCTTCCTGCTGGGTCTGGGGGTTGTCTGCAGCATTGTGGGCATGGGGATTGTCACTGTCATCCCCTGATACCATGAGTGACACTGGTTGTACCATGTGTGGGACATAAAAGGTGCCTTGTGCTGTCAGGACTGGATACAAGGACAACAGATTGTCTGGATTGGGATTGGGCGGTGGCCCAACTGGTACCAAAGAACCAGGAGGAAGTAAAGACAAAGGGTGTGAAGAAGAAGCTGTGGGATGAGAGCCAGAAGGGGAGAGGAGAGAGGAGGGGGAGAGGAGAGAGAGGCAGGGGAGGAGAGAAAGGTGGGAGAGAGAGAGACGTGAGGAGGGAAGAGAGGAGAGAGGAGTGCGGAGAAGGGGCATATTGCTTACGATTTTCTGCAGCCAGGGAGGGCATGCTTGGATTTGTGGTGCCTTCTCCCTGTAGGGAGGGGCGCGGTGCGCCACAGACGGCACAGGTTTCTTTGTACAGTGTATTCTGCTGGGAGCAGACCACACATACCCAATATCTTACCCTCACCAAAAAGTGGAGGTGCATATGGCTTAACACCTTTTGCTATTTAGTACACATAAAAATCATTTCCTGGTTTGTTCACATATCTCTCAGTAGCTCCAAACCGATGCAGTTCAGCTGCTACTCGGAACCATGCAGTAGCTTCAGTCAGCAATTTAGCATCCACTAACTTCCCTTTTTTCTGTTTCAATGCATCATGCCATTCTGCGACTTGTAGTCTGCCTTCCTGATGAATTTCACATACTCTCATGAGCAGCCTGTAATTCTTTAAAAACTTAACACCTTCCTGCTCAGCCACTATCTGGAGGGCAGTTCTCTCTCCAGGAAGCAAAAGAGCCTCTTGCTTGCCTAACTTATTCCCTATGGCAGAAAAACTTCAACAAACCAGGGGAAAAGAAAGGAAAATCAAAATTTGGCAAGAGAAAAAGGAAAAAGCCTAAAAACTGGTAAAAAACTTTTTTAACAAAAAGAAAAAAGAAAAAGTGAAAGCTAAAAACTGATAAAAGATTTTTTTTAAAAAAAGGAAAAACAAAAAGGAAAAGGCAAAAAGATCAGGGAATAAAGGCTTTAAAAGGAGAAAACAAAAAGAAGGTGAAAAAAGGATCAAAAAGTTGGTAAAGCTTAAAAAATCACTCCGAAAACCAAAAATCCAAAATCAGTACAACTTCCAACAATAAAAATGCCCATGCACAAATGCAGGACACACACACTTCCCCTTTTCTCTTCCTGCGTGTCTATTCTCAGCAAAATCATGTCTTCTGAGAACTATGAAAACAAAAGAGCACACTGAAACAATGGTATATACTCGGCAACCCAGCTTTCCCAAAATTCTCACAATGCAGCTAAAACTTTCACCAAAAAGCAAAAATAAACAGGGGGAAAGCAGAGTACAGAACAAATGTGACAATATGAAAAATATCAGGGACGCGCCCTACAGGCAAAAAGAGGAAGTGTAAAATGGCTTTCCAGCTCCGGGTCTACATGGAAAGCAAACGGTGAATCACAGGTTGACACACATATAGACATCCCGGGAGAAATCAAGGACCTCTTCATATTGTGACACGTAGTTCAAACAGCCCTGGTAACCGATAACTGCCCATCACACCAGGCGCTTTGGTGCCGGAATGTATCACCCTCCATCCTGGGAGATGGGCCCTGTGATATCCCACTAGGCAATCACCATCCGTGTATGCATGGGAATCATGATAATCTCTCCAGTGATCAGCCTGTGATATCTCTCCAAGCTGACACCATCCGTGTATGTACGGAAACTGTGACAGCTTCTCCAGAGGGATTCACCTGTGATATCTCTTCCAAGTTAAAACCATCCACACCTGCTGGACCTCGCCTGTCCCAGTTATGTACGGGCAATGTGTTAACTTATCCAGAGAGATTCAACTTCCTGTTATCGGTTTCCCAGCAACCACAAGCACAAATCAGTCACAATTTCCACCAGCTCTCTCCCGGATCTAGACACACGCAGGACATGCAGCAGACAACTTGGCTTAATCCCAGGGTTTGGATAAGGGCATGGACTTTTTATACTACCTGGGAATGCGGTGGTGACCACACTTTACCGGATAGAGGTACAGACCAGGACTGGACACAGGGGACATTCAGGTAAGATGACAGAATTTTCTTACCTTACTTATGGAGCTGCAGTCTCCATCCTGTAGGCCAGGGCCGTGGCGGCACCCCCTTCTCTCTGGTCAGCAGGGTCCCCGTGCGTTTCGTGCACATCCCCGCATGCAGGTGCCAGATGTTATGGACATTTGGATGGATAGATATATCCCTGTGTGTGCTGCGGCCTGTCCTAATTGGACAGAGTCTTTGAGCGCTCAAGAAAGAAAGAGACTGTACACACAAGTGACAGAAGTCAATTCTTTCAATACTCTGAAGCTTTATTGTACATACATATATTTATAGATGCATATAGAAAGGGGTGGGTTAGTCAATTAACATAAGGCTGAACTTCTTATCTTATTGGCTGCTTTGAATATATGAACGTATATGGAAGTGTTTTAACAAAAGGCTGATTTAGCAATACATGATTTACTGCATCCATTTTCCTGCAATTCAGCAAAAACCAGACATGGACTGGCACATCTGTTCCAATGTTCTCTTTTCTCATGTCTAGCAAATATATCACAAGTAGTGTTGAGCGATACCGTTCGAAAAAAATATCGGGTATCGCCGATTCCGATACTGGAAGTCCCATTCAAGTGAATGGGACTTCCGGTATCGGAATTTAAAAAAGCCCTTTATTTCCTTGTTGGCTAATTCTACGTAATTGAAAACAAATAAGAGTCATGTAGAATGTATTGTGGGAGGTGGAGGAGACATGAAAGGCATAGTGGTTTATTCAAATCACATGGCATAGCATTAATTACAATTTTTTTCAAGACGTTCGGAGTTAAAAAGATATT
The DNA here is from genome assembly GCF_039654945.1 of Dendrobates tinctorius. Taxonomy (NCBI): domain Eukaryota; kingdom Metazoa; phylum Chordata; class Amphibia; order Anura; family Dendrobatidae; genus Dendrobates; species Dendrobates tinctorius. The sequence continues at coordinate 12,167,956 of NW_027361833.1, read as the reverse complement.
GACTATGTTAACTTTTTTATATTTAGTCAGATATGTATGTTTCACAACTTCCATGCTCTTCACCTTCTTTTGTACTTCTCCCACACTTTCTCCTTCATGATCCGCAGCAGTAGCATTTCTTTCATCAACTTTTTCTTCACCTTATTCATCTTCTTCACCTTCTTCCCATTAATTTTTTTTTTCCATTCTTCATATTCTTCTTATTCAGCTATTATTAATTTTCATATGCTATTTCTTCATCTTCTCCTATTCTTCTTTTTCTTCATTTTCTTATGATGACAGGCATTCCTGTAGTACTTATCTATAAAAGTTATAAGATTACACCTTACGTTCTGCCTGTCACAAAAGATTTACAACAGGATTTATCCACGTTCAGTTTGGCCTGCAGCAGCAGGCATTTTCCAGGGGCACCACGAGGAGGAATGGACTCACCCCCATTTACTGCTTAGTCTTCTTCTGCTTATAATTTTGATTTCTTCTATGCTGATTTTTAGTCTTATGCTTAATGTTCTTCTGCTTTCTGTTCTTCTGCTTTTTCTTCTTCTGCCTCTTGTTCTTCTGTCTTTTTTTCTGTATCTTGGTGGTTGTCTTCATATTCTTTGTCCTCTTGGTCTTATTATTTAGGGTCATATTTCTGGTCTTCTTTGGTGTGGTCTTCAGGGTCGTCGTCATCAGGGTCGTCGTTATGGAGATCAATAAGGATTACCAAAGACAATTTCAAAAAGCTTGATCTTGGAAATGTAGCAGAAGGTACAAGAATGCAGAGAAACTGGCGAGAACCAGCTGACAGTACTGGAACCCCTAGTGGCAGCAGAAGGAACAATAGCCAATGGCACTACTGAGGAACAGCTGACTGTGCTCGACCCCGGTTACTATGCAGGAGGTACCTGTGTTAGAAACCACTACCAAGGACCAGCTGACGTTGCTGTACCTCTGATACCGAGATGGAGGCACCTAGGCCAAAGGCTCTGGCGAGAACCAGCAGACAGTGCTGGAACCCAGGTGGGTAGCAGAAGGTACCCATCCAAAGCAAAGTAGCCAGGCCACAAGCCGGCCGCAGTTACCGAAACCCACAGTCCTACAGGGGGTCCATGTCCCATTGGCACTACGGATCCAGCCTTCAGTGCCAGTTCCCACAGCCCACATAGGAGTCACCTAAACTGCAGGCACCGTAGAGTCGGCTATCCCGGCCGCAAGACGACAGGACAACGGATTGGTGGCATAGTGACCTTGACACTACCCGGAAACAGCTGGCGTGCTGGAACCAAGCTGGGCAACAGGGAGTACCCATGCCAAAGACACTGCCGAGCACCAACTGGCATTGTTGGAACCCAGGGACAATCATGGTGAAGGCCGAGGCCTACTTGGTGGTAGTTTTAGATTGTTTGTAGGCTACAACAGACTGTCAACATGCTCCAATTAGGCATCTGTCTCCACTCTGTTTCCAGGATTTCACGTGACCACCAACACCGCCAGTTTATGCGTACAGTAGCCGTCTGCCCAATCCACACATGTTCCTGTGTTACTGGGGTTCTGTAATGTCAGCAGATCCCCTGATGTGTGTCTGCCACTGTCTCCTTCTCTGTCCACCTTCCCACCGCTTGCAGTGGGAAGGTGGAGAGCGCAGGAGACAGTGCCGGACACACATTGGGGGATCTGCTCACGTAACAGAACACCAGGAACACAGGAACAAGTGTGGAATGCGTGGACGGCAACTGTGAGCAGGAACTGGTGGTGTTGGAGGTCAGGGGAAATACTAGAGACAGAGTGGAGACAGAGGCCAAATCAGAGAATGTTTAAATCTGAAGTAGTTACAATTTGGAGGCAGCAGCAGTTTGCCCTCCACACAGCAGGGGATCAGCTGACGTTACCGACCCCCACTTTCACATGAACGAGTGTTTTTTTCTGTGTGGACAGCACTTCCGAGCACCAACTGACATTGTTGGAGCCCAGGGACAATCATGGTGCAGGCCGAGGCCTACTAGGAGCCAGGTGTAAATCGGAGGTATTTTGACTTTGGAGGGAGCAGGACACTTTTCCCTCCACACAGCAGGAGATCAGCAGACGTTACCGAACCCCACTTTCACATGAACGAGTGTGTTTTTCTGTGTGGACAGCACTTCCGAGCACCAACTGGCGCTGTTGGAGCCCAGGGACAATTATGGTGTAGGCCGAGGCCTACTTGGTGACAGTTTTAGATTGTTTGTAGGCTACAGCAGACTGTCAACGTGCTCCAATTAGGCATCTGTCTCCACTCTGTTTCCAGGATTTCACGTGACCACCAACACCGCCAGTTTATGCGTACAGCAGCCGTCTGCCCAATCCACACATGTTCCTGTGTTACTGGGGTTCTGTAATGTCAGCAGATCCCCTGATGTGTGTCTGCCACTGTCTCCTGCTCTGTCCACATTCTCACCGCTTGCAGTGGGAAGGTGGACAGGGCAGGAGACAGTGCCGGACACACATTGGGGGATCTGCTCACGTAACAGAACACCAGAAACACAGGAACAAGTGTGGAATGCGTGGACGGCAACTGTGAGCAAGAACTGGCGGTGTTGGAGGTCAGGGGAAATACTAGAGACAGAGTGGAGACAGAGGCCAAATCAGAGAATGTTTAAATCTGAAGTAGTTACAATTTGGAGGCAGCAGCAGTTTGCCCTCCACACAGCAGGGGATCAGCTGACGTTACCGACCCCCACTTTCACATGAACGAGTGTTTTTTTCTGTGTGGACAGCACTTCCGAGCAGCAATTGGTGTTGTTGGAGCCCAGGGACAATCATGATGCAGGCCGAGGCCTACTAGGAGCCAGGTGTAAATCGGAGGTATTTTGACTTTGAAGGGAGCAGGACACTTTGCCCTCCACACAGCAGGGGATCAGCAGACGTTACTGAACCCCACTTTCACATGAACAAGTGTGTTTTTCTGTGTGGACAGCACTTCCGAGCACCAACTGGCATTGTTGGAGTCCAGGGACAATTATGGTGTAGGCCGAGGCCTACTTGGTGGCAGTTTTAGATTGTTTGTAGGCTACAACAGACTGTCAACGTGCTCCAATTAGGCATCTGTCTCCACTCTATTTCCAGGATTTCACATGACCACCAACACTGCCAGTTTATGCGTACAGTAGCCGTCTGCCCAATCCACACGTGTTCCTGTGTTACTGGGGTTCTGTAATGTCAGCAGATCCCCTGATGTGTGTCTGCCACTGTCTCCTGCTCTGTCCACATTCCCACCGCTTGCAGTGGGAAGGTTGACAGCGCAGGAGACAGTGTCGGACACACATTGGGGGATCTGCTCATGTAACAGAACACCAGAAACACAGGAACAAGTGTGGAATGCATGGATGGCAACTGTGAGCAGGAACTGGCGATATTGGAGGTCAGGGGAAATACTAGAGACAGAGTGGAGACAGAGGCCAAATCAGAGAATGTTTAAATCTGAAGTAGTTACAATTTGGAGGCAGCAGCAGTTCGCCCTCCACACAGCAGGGGATCAGCTGACGTTACTGACCCCCACTTACACATGAGCGAGTGTTTTGTCTGTGCGGACAGCACTTCTGAGCACCAACTGGCGGTGTCAGAGCCCAGGGAAAATCAGGTAGTAGGTCGATGCCTACTTGGAGCCATGTGTAAATCTGAGGTTGTTTGACTGTGGAGGGAGCAGGACATTTCGCCATACACACAGCAGGGGATCAGCTGACGTTACCGAACCCCACTTACACATGAGCGAGTGTTTTGTCTGTGCGGACAGCACTTCTGAGCAACAACTGGCGGTGTCGGAGCCCAGGGAAAATCAGGTAGTAGGCTGAGGCCTACTTGGTGGCAGTTTTCGATTGTTTCTAGACTACTACTAACTGTCAACGTACTCCAATTAGGCCTCTGTCTTCACTCTGTTTCGAGTATTTCCTCTGGCTTCCAACCACGCCAGTTGCTGCTCTGAAATGCCATCTGCACAACCCACACTTGTTCCTGTGTAACTGGGGTTCTGTAGCAGCAGCCTCTCCCTAGAGGTGAGTCAGGCAATGTCTCCTGCTCTGTCCACTTTTCCACTACAAGTAGTGGGAATGTAGACAAAGCAGGAGACATTGCCGGACTCACCTCTGGAGATGAGCAGATGTTACAGGACCAAGGTAACACAGGAACAAGTGTTGATTGTGCAGACGGCACTTGAGAGCAGAAACAGGCGGTGCTGTAGGCCGGAGGAAATACTCAAAACAGAGTGGAGACAGAGGGCAAATCAGAGAACATTAAATCAGAGGTAGTCAGAAGTTGTAGGCAGCAGGAGAGTTTGCCGTACACACAGCAGGGGATCAGCTGACATTACCGAACCCCACTTACACATGAGCGAGTGTTTTATCTGTGCGTACAGCACTTCTGAGCACCAACTGGCGGTGTCGGAGCCCAGGAAAATCAGGTAGTAGGCCGAGGCCTACTTGGAGCCAGGTGTAAATCTGAGGTTGTTTGACTGTGGAGGGAGCAGGACACTTTGCCATACACACAGCAGGGGATCAGCTGACGTTACCAAACCCCACTTACACATGAGCGAGTGTTTTGTCTGTGTGGACAGCACTTCTGAGCAACAACGGGCGTTGCTGTAGCCCAGGAAATAAAGTTCAGGTCATAGAAACAAGAACACAACAGGAGACCTGGATCCTGTTGCCAGCCAATTATTTATTCTGGAAGAGGACTGGCAAATTCAGGTGAGATCCAGGCCTTGTTCATTTTCAGAAAAGTAAGCCGGTCAACATTATCGGCTGATAGTCGCGTGCGACGGTCTGTTACCACACCACCTGCAGCACTAAAGACACGTTCCGATAATACACTGGTAGCAGGGCAAGCCAGCACCTCCAATGCATACTGGCTAAGCTCTGGCCATGTATCCAGGTTAGAGACCCAATACTTGAACGGGGAAGAGCCGTCTGGGAGTACACTAACAGGGCAAGACAAGTAGTCTGTCACCATCTGACGGAAACGTTGCCTCCTGCTGACTGGAGCCGTCTGTGATGGTGTAACCGTTTGTGGCGGTCCCACAAAACTTTTCCACATTTGGGCCATACTGGCCTTGCCTTGTCCTGCGGCACTGCCTCTGCTACCTCTTTGTGCAGAGCTTCCTCCACTGCCTCTACAAACATGGCTGCTTTGAAAAGCACTACCAGCAACACTTGCGGGGGGAATGGAGAACATGATGGCCTGCACAAGTGTTTCTTGGTAGTACCGCATTTTACGCTCCCGGTTCAACTGTGGTATGAGGCTTTGTAAGTTGTCCCGGTCGCGAGGTTCTAGGAGGGTGTACACCCAATAATCAGCCGTGTGGAGAATGTTGGCGATGCGGCGGTCATTTAACAAGCACCGCAGCATGAAATCAACCATGTGCTGCAGACTGCCAACTGGACCGGAAATGCTGTCCCCAGCTTGAGGCAGCATCTCAGCCTGCTCAGCATCACCCCACCCTCACTGTACACACTGACTACTAGAGCATTGTGTACCTCCCTCCTCTGGAGAGATGTGTTCCTCCTCCTCCATTGACTCCTCGTCATCCTCCTCACTAAGTGTCCCCTGCCTGGGCCTTTGTGTGGAAGCACGGTGCGCAGACTTGCCAGAAGCAGATGGCATTTCTGACTCCTCATCCTCGACCTCTTCAAAAACCTCCTCACTTAGTGCTTGTAAGGTTTTTTGAAGCAGACAGATGAGGGGGACAGTCATGCTGACTAGTGCATCATCTGCACTGGCCATCCACGTGGAGTCATCGAAGGCACGCAAAACTTGGCAGATGTCCCTCATAGTGGCCCACTCAGTGGTGGTGAAGTGTGTCCGGCGCATAGTGCGACTTGTTTGCGCCTGATGCAGCTGGTACTCCATGACTGCTGCCTGCTGCTCACACAACCGCTCCAACATATGTAACGTTGAATTCCACCTGGTGGGGAGATCACATATGATGCGATGTTCTGGCAGGCGGAATCGGCGTTGCAGAGATGCAATGCACGATCTTGCCATGCTGGAACGCCGCAAATGAGCACACTCTAGGCCAACCTTGTGCAGCAGTGCAACAAGATGCGGATAGTCCCTCAGAAAGCTCAGCACGACCAAATTGAGCACATGTGCCAGACATGGTATGTGAGTGAGGTTGCCTTGGCCCAGAGCTGCCACTAGATTTCGGCCATTGTCACTCACTACCAAACCTGGCTGGAGATTCGCTGGCACAAACCACACATCGCTCTCCTGCTTGATGGCATTCCAGAGCTCCTGTGCTGTGTGGCTCGATTCCCCAAAGAAATTAATTTAAGGACGGCCTGTTGACGATTGGCCACACCTGTGCTCATATCTGGCCTAACAGGCTCATGCAGTGCTGATTCCGAGGAACTAGAGTAGGAGGAGGACTCAATATGTACAGACTGCATTCCTGCAATCCTTGGAGTTGGCAGAATACGTACAGAGCCACTCTCCAGATCTGTACCCGGCTCCACAACATTGACCCAATGGGCAGTGAGGGAAAGGTATCGTCCCTGTCCATGGCTACTGGTCCACGCATCGGTGGTCAGGTGGACCTTGCTACTGACGGCGCTTAGTAGCGCATTTTTAATTTTTCCCTCCACATGCTTTTGCAGGGCAGGGACAGCTTGCCTGCTGAAATAAAAGCGGCTGGGCACATTGTATTGTGGAACTGCCAGTGACATCAAGTTCCGGAAGGTGTCAGTCTCCCCCAGCCTGAATGACAGCATCTCAAGGGCCAGTAGTTTGGCAATGCCGGCATTCAGAGCCAGTGCTCGGGGATGGTTTGCCGAGTATGGCCACTTTTTCTCCCATGAGTGTGCTACCGATTGCAGGTGAGTGGCCTGGGAGTGTGCTGATGACTGAGAACGTGGTTCAGTGGGTGGAATTTCACTGGGTCTCTGGACAACAGTGGCAGAGGTTCTTCCATGGCGTTCCAGTGAGGAAGCCAAACCAGCTGTGTGTGAGCTGGAGGAAGAGGCCCCAACACGAGCTGAAGAGGTGGTAGGTGCTGCTGAAGGTTGGCCTACATCTTCAGTGTGTCTGTGTAACTCCACCTCGTGCTTGGTACGCACATGTTTCCACATATTTGTGGTGTTGAGGTTGCTCACATTTTTCCCTCGTTTAACTTTCTGATGACACAGCTTGCATTTGACAAAGCAAATGTCATCTGCAACTGTGTCAAAAAAAGACCACGCACTGCAAGTCCTGGGAGTGCCCGTTTTCTGTTTTGGAAGAGCATTGCTCCTCACGGGTGCCAAAGTGGAGGCTACAGGCAACCAAGTCTGCCCCCGCCCTCTCCCTCCTCTTTTGGCCGTTCGGGGAATCTTTTCCTCAGAGCTGCTCCCACCACCTTCCTGTGGCTGACGCCATGATGGGTCAAGGACCTCATCATCTCCACTCCCCTCTTCAAGCACCGGCTGGTCCTGGGTTGTCTCGCCAGCACAGTACGCAACAGAAATTGGCAACTGAGTCTCATCATCATCAGATGAGTACTGAGGTGTGCTGACAATAGGCACTGGCCCACCCGCCTCTTCAGATTCAGATGGACAAAGCAGTTGCGCATCACTGCATACTCCCTCTTCTTCGCACTCTAGAATGCTGCTTGGCTGGCCATCTCTTTCCAAGCCAACAGATTCTGAGAACAGAAGTAAAGATTGAGATGGCTCCTGTCCAGGGCTCTCAGACTGCCTGGGCAATTTGGCAAGTGGTGAAGAGACAGATGGTTGCTCTTCAGTGCTCTGGCCCTGGGAGGATGCGGAAGTCATTGAAGTGGATGCGTTAGCTGCCATCCATCCGACAACGGCTTCAATTTGTTCGTCACGCAGCAGTGGGGTACGGCGAGGTCCTACAAAGCTGCGCATGAAGGACTGTTGCCTGGTAAAAGTGGGGGATGCCGGGTCACTGGTGGCCACAGCAGACACCGAATCCCCACGTCCTCTCGCTGCTGAATCCCCCCATCCTCTC